>NW_005842808.1:391206-432853 GCF_000455745.1 Alligator sinensis | reverse complement strand
GGGGGGGGGGGGGGGGGGGGGTTGGCAGGCTGGAGGGGAGGAGATACACTGGTCGCAGGGGGATTCTCAATCTGGGTGATGGGGCAAGGGTGCTAAAAATAGCCTGGTACCAAGGAAGCGGGGTAGAAAGAGTGCAGCCTCAGGGCTGGGGCCAGTAGCTGGGCTTTTCTAGCCCTGGGGCTGATCTGGGAGCAGTGTAGTTCAGTTAGATCATTCTTGCCAGACCTGATCTAAAATTAGACTACCTTGGAGGTACAGTTAACTTAGATCAGGTTGGTCAATTTTAGACCCATGTAAACTTCTTGAACAGTTACAGTTTGTACTTACATCCCTAGTTGGGTCAATCTAAGCGTAAGGTCCACACGTGGACAAACTAAATTAGATCCAATGGCCAATTTTAATGCAACTTAATCCTAATCTCTCCCAACATCTTTACCTAGCCTTAAAGGCAGCCTTTCTTTCCCTGTTTATCCCACAGCCCCTCTTTCACTATTTATTCCAATCAGTTTCCAAACAGGGAGTGACTTGTTTGTCAATAGGGTTTCTAGATTTCCTTGGAGCCTCCCCAGTAAAAAAAATAAAAATTGTCTCACCACTGTGCAATTATTTTAACATTCAAGCATATATGCAATAAAATAAGCAAGCAAGCAATGAAAAGGGGAATCCTACTGCTAAAAGATTTAAAATAAAAGAAATGATGCTACCAGAGCAGATTATTTCTCACCAGGTACATTAAGCATCTGAAATGATATTGCGTGCCTGTATTTTTCATGTTTACATCCTTAAGCAAACTGAAAATGGTCCACAAATGACAGCAGGAAAAATTCTCTCTGTGTCATACAAATCATTAAACCTTAAGCAACTTCATTAAGTGTTTTCACACTTGTAGAGCAAATGGGAAAACAGCTGGTCGCTAAATTTTGCAGGAATTTTTGCTTGCATACAGGCACAGATCCTTACACTTGTTACTATTATCCCCAAGAGCCAGCATGAAAGCAGATCTTTACAATGGGTTTAATAAGTACAAATGAGACCAAAAGAACAGTGCTAAAGGATATTGTTTCACAGCCATTATTTCTCACTTGTAAAACAACATACTAGAGAGGATAGGTCCCTAGCCTAGAAGTGCAGTGATTGATACCCTAATATGAAAGCTAGACTTTTTTTTCCTAAATGGAAGCCAGGATTCTTACATTGTTCCATATTATGACTGTAGGAACTGTCCCTTTAAGTGAAAAAGAAGTCAACCAGTGTCTGAAAGTGTTAGAAATACATACATACACATACATATATTGATATCATACATACATATCTATCTATACCTATAGATATAGATATATCTATCTATAGATAGATAGGTCTATTATGGAGGCTAGCATCCGTGTGTTTCCTGATGTGTCTCCTGTAGTGTACCAGGTATGTCTTACCAATTAACATTTTACCAATTCACACCAAGCTACTTTTCCCTTTGAAGCGAGTTCTTTCTCCATGAATTTTCATATTGGTTTGAGGTTTACTTGAGGGGGAAAGAAGGGGGAGGAGGGTGCTTTTAAAAAGTGCTCCAGGAATAAATACAATTTGCGTCCGAACACAACTAAGTTTTGACTTCCTGTGATAAAAGAAGAGTAAAACCCTTGTCCAGAGCTATTGTATAATAATATATTGGATGCACCTCGTTGGCCTGTTTCATGATGTTCAGTTTAGGGTTCATAACATTAATAACTGAATATATTAACTGAATACATTAATAACTGAATGGAAGAGCTGGTGTTATAGTTCAAATCGCCATTAATTGAGAAAAGTTAGTAGAATCAGTTGATTCTGTAAGTTTTCCTTTCCAGTTTTTCTAGCGTAACACTGCAAATTTATGCTTTCAGTAACACAAAAGAAATGGCTGCCTCATTCTTTAGTCCCTGAGCCCCATCTAGTGTCAAAAAAGAATCAAGGTATCCAGGTTGTGGCTGTATTGCTCTAGAGGCAAAAGGAGTCAGAACTCGTGGCAGAGGTGGTATCCTTTATTAGACCAACTAGATATTTGCAAAAAAGTCTTTATTTGTCCGAAAGCTTGCAAATATATATATATATATATATATATAGTTGATATAATAAAAGATATTACTTCTGCCATGAATTCTAATAACAAATCTTGGCTGCATATGTCCTTAGACCAACACGGCTACAACCTACACCCCAATAATGAACCAAATAACTTTGTTCTTTCAGTACCAGACAGGAAGCTTTAAGTAGCTCACCTTTATACTGGACCCAACAGGTCTTGTTTAGCTCCATGTAAGACAAACGCGTTTACATAAAATTAACATTGTGACAATTTTGCAGCCTTTCTTCAGCAATAATAAATTTGTATTTAGTAATAGGGTTTATCAGATGATCTCCAAGTACTTTGCAAGCACTGATGTTTTCACTGTTTAACCAGTACCTGCCTGGATGGTTATAAAGTAAATAAACTGGACTACAAAAGAAGTTAATTTATTTATTATCATAGGAAAGTCCTTCTTTACTAACTTTACTTCGCTTTCTGTTGTATACTTTCTGGATGTTAAGAATGCACGTGCTATGAAGCACTATAAAAATACTCACAACAGTAGCTGATCAAAACTCAGAATTCCTATTTCTTGGGAATAATTGTCAGTTTAAAGCTTGTTTTCCTTCCCATGTAAAAGGAACTGTGAAATGTTTTATTTTGGAGGGGAAATTGATAGAAAAATTGCACGACATTACAAAAATGTCAAAACATTTTCAGAAGGAAAATTGTTTTTGATCAAATTTTCTAGCTTGCTCTTGTCACAATATATAATTCCTTCTTACTGATCCTAATAGATTCATTTTTAAGACCTTTTATTGTGCTCCCTAATGTATTTCTTCTAAAAGTTACAACTCTGCTCTGTGTTTTTGAATTGACTCCTTACTGGGTTAATTGTAACGTAATGCCATTTATTATTTTATGGTGAGTCACTCGGTATTTGGCATTTTCTTTAAAGTTCAGCTCCTGAAATCAAGCTCATTTGATCATTTCAGGGTTTTTTTCCCTTCTACCCTTTAAAAGAACTCAACAAAAAGAACTCAACATTTATTAATTTTTAAGTCTTAAAATTTTTAAGCTATTCTCATGACTAGGGCTTAATGTATGATATATGAATCACTGGAGTTGGCAATATGATGTTGTCATTCAACACATGAGATAGAAGTAATTAAACTTACTTCTGCTCTCATGCTGGAAGTGCATACCATTCTTTTGGTGGGACCACATCCCTCACCTCTGCTGGGTATAGACAGAGACTTTACAGGCAGAAGTCCAATTCCTGAAGACTCATAAGGAGTTCCATATTTCAGCTCACTGCTTATAAGGGTTTTTCCAGCCCTATTCACATGGCAAGGCCTGGAATTACGGTTTGAGTATAGCCAAGATCTGCCTAAGTTTGCAGACAGCTCTAAAAGACGTCAGCAGACTGACTGATCTAAATATTAGGGCTGTGAGAAGCTTCGGTCCCTGATTCAACTCGGTGGAGATTTGGCCTGATTCAGTGGATGAATTTCCAAATGGGAATCGAATCAGAGGACCCTTTAATCTCTCCAAATCGAATCAGAACCCTCTGAAACTATTTGGAGAGATTCAGAAAGATTTGGAGATTCGGACATAGACACAGCTTTAAATGTTTTTTCTACATATGTCTGGGTAGCAGGCGGTTCGTGAATGCTGGGGTGAATGGAGTGTCCCACAGAAGTGCAGAGGGCTCCCCAGCGTGCTCAGCAGCAGACCTGGAAGTGGACCAGAAGCACTTCCAGGTCCATCAGAGAGCGCGCAGGGGGCCCCCGTGCACCCCTTCCCTCCTCCTCCCTGACTCAGTGACTGGTGCCTCCTGGGTCTCCTGGAGCCCCCCGTGCACTCCCCAACAGACCCAGAAGTGGACCAGAAGTACTTCCAGTCCACTTGCAGGTTCTCTGCCAAGCACGTGGGGGGCCCCCCGCACTCCTGTGGGATGCTCCATCTGCTTCAGCATTGCACCGATAACAAGCTATGCCCACTACCTCAAGGTATGTAGAAAATGGTTTTAAAGCTGTGTCTATGTCCAAATCACTGATTCTTTGAATCTTCAGATTCAGCTGAACTGAATCAGCGACAGTAATCCAAATCAACGAATCGAATCACTGTCCCTGATTAAGCCCAATCTGAATCAAATAGGGCCCGCTTCGCACATCCCTACTAAATATTGACTGATGTTGTCACAGAAAGCATAGCAGGGTGCCATGCATAGGAAGTGCCTAGTACAATGTGGGTATGCAGTTGGTGAAATAATCATAGTAATACCAAGTTTTGTAATGAAAATACAAGTGTAGGTTAAAATAACAGCAAGAACAAGGTCACATGGATTTTACCTAAGGATAATTGCTCATGTGCTGGGCTATCAGAATAGGCTGGGGTTGACATCAAGCTACAAACCAGAGTCCAAGTGCAAGGCACCTTGTTTTCATTTGCCATTTCAAAACCTAGTTAGCCAAGTCCGGGAAAGGACAGACACGCCTATTTTTACACTACAGTCATATCCTCGGACATTTGACAGTGATTTAAATCATGTTGTTTTATTAGTTAATCTACCATAAGAGAGGCCTAAACTGTTTGCAAGACTGGAGATCTACACATGATATACTGCTTTAAGTACACTGATTCATCTCCTGTCCCGTGCCAAGCAAAACCAAATTCATTAAAAGGCAATTAAAGCAACTAATCAATGTTCACAGGGTAGATAAAAATATGCAATATCTGGATTACTGCAGCTAAGGGAAGAAAATATCATGCAAAACAAATTCTCTCCTGTTCCAAACAAGCAAAAATAATCAAGGTATCATCCTGGAGTTTATATCTTCTAAATGGAAACAGGCACTTCACAATATTTGTTTTCCTTTTCTGTTAAATACATTACTGAAAATTTACAAAACAAGGTGTCATCAGAGCTCCCAAAATATCATATCTAGTTTGAAAAGAGATCGGCTGGTTATGCAAATAATGAAACATATATTAATGTAGCAGGAGTGGTTCCCAATCACACTACATGCTGTACAAACTTGTAGTAAGCTACTGTCTGATTCCAAAGATCAGAATCTCATAAGGCAGATGAAGGATAGGAGGAGAAACAGAGGCACAGAGAGACAAATGAAGGATGGAAGGGGAAACAGAGGTGCAGAAAAGTGATATGAGGTTCCCAGCTCATGTAACAGTTCAGTTGCAAAGCTGGGATTAACTTCCAGGTGTCTTGAGCCCTACCTCAGTGCTCTGTTCTTTAACCAACACAGCTACCTTGAAAAGCTGCATGGGAAAGATGCTCTGTAGCTGCTCATTATTATTGCTAATGCAAAGTTGTTATATCAACTCTGAGGCTGAAGGTTATTGATGACATGGGAAGCTGTGCACACACATCCTACAATAATACATTAACTTGCACTGTATTACTCAGAAGGTAAACCTCTCCATTTGCTCCAGTTCTAATTTATCTTTTTTTTAATTTTCTAATTTTGACTTGATCATAAGTGAATTGTTCTGATATTTGTTTAGGAAATCATTTTTCAAAACAAACAAACCTTCATTAACATTGTCCACTGGCCAGGAGAGATGCCGAAAGAGAAGGGAAAAAAATGGCCACTTCTGATTTATGCTCCCGTTACTTGAATTCAGGGTCCCCTTTTTTTTGTTTAAGAGCTGGCATCTATACTCTATAAATATACTTTACATCTGGCATGGCAAGCCTTGGGACTGCATATTATTGAACTATTATATCAGACTTTCTATGCCCACGCAGACTTGCAATTACTCACTGTGGAAGCAAATACATTTGGATAATCCCCAGCACAATTTAAGCACTAATTAAACAAGACAGAATCTATCATGATTCTGAAATATTTACTCAGTGCAAGAAGTATCCCTTAAGAATAAGTACTACACCAAAGATGCATTGGGAAAATGATAATGATACAACAGCGTACATTACCTTGTTTAATTTAAGACAGAGGGCCTTGTTTTTTCAGGAAAAGCACACACCATGGGCCTGCAAGTTAGATTCTACAAAAATTCATTCATTTCTATCTGAGTGGATCCTTATAACATACTTCAGGCAAATGTATTAGAAGAAAGGTATCAGCTAGCATGCTTCCTAAATGACCACTGCTATCATTAATATCTTGAGAAACTGAAATCAAGTGGTAAATCCCTGGAAATTTCCTTTCCCAACAGCATACAGATGTGGCTTCATCCCTTAGGCCACATCTGCCAGTAGAGGCACAGTTTTGCTGAGCAAATCAAGCTTTCCTAGTAAAAGAGCAGTTTTCCCAGTATAACTCCATCTCCATCTCCATCAGGGGGCTTCCCTGATCAAGAGAACTATGCCAGCATGGCCAAGGCCATATGAGAACAGCCATGTGGTATGTGGCACCGCATACAAATCTGCGGCACCACATACTTCATGTTCAACTGTTCTCCATGCTGCATGGGAACAGCAAGGTGAGGGGATTTGACCCCTGGACATCCAGGGATCCAAAAAACTGCACACAAAAAAAAAGCCGAGAGGCACATGCAGATGCAGGGGCAGTGTGCAGCACTCAAAACCGGAGTCTGGCTGGTGTGTGAATGTGGCCCATGAGCCTGTAGGGTAGACCTAACAGTAGAGGAGGTCATGGCTGACTGTTCATATCTTCGGAGTCTGGCCCAGACAATGCACCCATTCATTATGGCAGACCTAAACACAAAAGAGCGTTGTTTAGATGCTTCAATACGTTGATATCTTTCCCATCAGATATTTGCTCCTCATTTTTTGCTTGACAATGGGCTCATGGAACTACTCGATTATCTCCCCTCACAATAGAGTGTTTCTATTCTGATAAACTATTGAACTTCACACACAAAAAAAATTCTGGCATTGTCCAGTGGGGAATTATCTTATTAGAAAACTCACTTTGCGATAATATGAAGGAGATTTTTGCAAATGCAACAAAAAGGTCATTTTCTGATGTGTTCTCGCCCAAGCTGTTTTGCTTCCAAAGAGTTCAATGCTTCATATGCAAAGAGCATTTATGGGGGAAATTGGAAGACTTCTGTGAAATGAACTGAGCTGGGACATTGTCAAAAAGCAAAACTATCCTACATGAAAGTGCTATTCTCTCAAAAAAGAAAGCATGGATTTATAAGTGCATTGGATAATAGTTGTTTGACTTCAGGGAAGCATTGTTTTGCCATACTATTAAGAACATTTTTCAAGTGAAGGCCCTATTCTTCTACACTAGTAAATCATGATATAAGGCACTTTTACATGTTGGAGAAGAATTGATTAATCATATTAATCTGTCCTGCTCGATTGAGTCTGCTGGAGTGTTCCAACCAGAATGCTCCAACATGCTGCAGCATCTTGTGTATTCAGCATCCCCACAATTTCAAAATGGCAACAAGAGCGCTTCAACTAAAGCTCCCAAGAGCTGCTCTAATTTAAATGCTCCCCTCCTCCCCCCCACACACACTGGAGCTTGTGTATAGGTGCTGTACATTTTCAAACAGGGAACACGTCCCTAGAGTAATGGGAGGTAGAAGGAGACTATTTCCCTGACTTCTGATCATGCCCCAAATAAATAAGTGAATGGAAGTTAGTTTGCAATGATACATGTTGTGTATGTTAGAGGAGCTGAGTGAGGTAGAGTTTCATAGTTTCATAGTTTCATAGTTTCAGGGTCAGAAGGGACCTAATAGATCTTCTAGCCCAACCCCCCGCCAGGGCGGGAGAACAACCCAAAAAAAAAAAAAAAAAAAGAAAACCCACTCACCCTAAAAACAAAAACGGGACTCAAATGAGTCCAGCCAGGTAAGTATCCAGCCTCTTCTTAAAGATCCCCAGGGTAGGGGCCAGCACCACCTCCCTTGGAAGTTGGTTCCAGCTCCTAGCCGCCCTAACTGTGAAGTAGTTTTTTCGGATGTCCAATCTGTACCTCCTCTCCATCAACTTGTGCCCATTACTCCTTGTTATGCCAGCAGGGGCTAGGGGAAACAGCGTCTCCCCCAAACCCTTCTGGTTCCCCCTAGTGAGTTTATAGACGGTCACCAGGTCCCCCCTCAGCCTTCTCTTGTGGAGGCTGAATAGGTTCAAGTCCCGCAGTCTCTCACTGTAGGGTCTGCCCTGTTGTCCCCGGATCATGCGGGTGGCCCTCCTCTGGACCCTCTCCATGTTGTCCACATCCCTCCTGAAATGGGGCGCACAGAACTGGACACAATACTCCAGCTGCGGCCTGACCAGCGTCGCATAGAGGGGGAGGATCACCTCCCTGGCTCTACTCGAGATGCACCTGTGGATGCACGACAAGGTCCGGTTAGCCCTGCCAACCATGACCTCGCATTGTCGGCCCATGTTCATCTTGGAGTCAATAATGACACCAAGATCCCTTTCCGCCTCCGTGCTCTCAAGTAGGGAGTTCCCCATCGTATAAGTGTGCTGCTGGTTCCTACTACCCAAGTGCAGCACCCTGCACTTGTCCGTATTGAAACGCATCCTGTTCCTGTCTGCCCACCCCTGTAACCTATCCAGATCCTTCTGCAATCTCTCTCTCCCTGCTAGCGTGCTCACCTCCCCCCAAATTTTGGTGTCATCAGCGAATTTAAACAGGTTGCTCTCCACCCCAACATCAAGATCGCTGATGAAGAAATTGAACAGCGCAGGCCCCAGGACCGAGCCCTGGGGGACTCCACTACCCACCTCCCCCCAAGTCGAATATGATCCATCCACCACCACCCTCTGAGTGCGACCCTTCAGCCAATCTGCAATCCATCTGACCGTGTAGGCATCTATGCCACAGTCGCCTAGTTTATTAATTAGGATGGGGTGAGAGACGGTGTCAAAGGCCTTGCTGAAGTCCAGAAAGACTACATCCACCGCGACACCTGCATCCATGGCCTTTGTGACCTGATCATAAAAGGCAATCAGGTTGGTCTGACATGATCTCCCCCTAATAAATCCATGCTGATTGCCCCTGAGCATCATCTCGGATGCCGGCCCATCACAAATGTGCTCCTTGATGATCTTCTCAAAGAGCTTCCCCAGGATTGAGGTAAGACTGACGGGCCTATAATTGCCCGGGTCCTCCCTTTTCCCTTTTTTGAAGATGGGGACCACATTAGCTACCTTCCAATCGTCTGGCACCTGGCCCAAGCACCACGATCGCTCGTAGAGCCGTGCCAGGGGCCCTGCAATAACCCCAGCCAGCTCCCTCAGCACCCTGGGGTGGAGAGCATCCGGACCCGCTGACTTGAACGCGTCCAGCCCCTCCAGAAGCTCTCTAACCCGGTCCTCCCCAACCTGAGGTCTGAAGGCGATCCCCTCGCGTCCGGCTTCTATCACAGCAGGGAAGTCCCGGTCCCTGCACAAGAAAACGGAGGTGAAGAATTGGTTAAAGAGGTCCGCTTTATCCTCTGACGCAACCACCAGATTGCCCCGCATATCCTGCAGGGGCCCCACATTACCCGGCGCCTTCTTCATCCTCCCAATATATTTGAAAAAGGACTTTTTGTTATCCTTAATCCTGGACGCTAATCCGAGCTCTATCTCCGCCTTGGCCTTCCTAACAGCCCGCCTGCAGGCCCGAGCAGAGGAGGTATACTCCTCTTTGGAGATTACACCCCCCTTCCACCGGGCGTACGCCACCCTTTTGGCAAGCAGGCATTCCCGGACACCCTTGGTGAGCCAGGGGGGCTTTTGGACACTCCTGCCCGCCTTGCTTCTTGTCGGGATGGACACCCCTTGGGCCCCGAGTATCGTTTCCTTAAGGAACGACCACTCCTCTTGGACGCTGAGTTCCTCTGCCCTCAAGGACCCCAGTTCCTCTCCCACTAATCTCCTCATCTCACTGAAGTTGGCCCTCCTGAAGTCTAGGGCCACCACCTTGCTGCGGGCCCTTGACACTCTACGCTGGATGGTGAATTCCAGCACGCGATGATCACTATTGCCCAGGTGGTCAAGAACCTGGAGGCCTCTTACCAGGTCGTCGCCTGCGGCCAGGACCAGGTCCAGCAGAGCATCTCCTCTGGTGGGACTGTGCACCTCCTGAATCAAGTGGAGGTCCTGCAACTCGGCCAAGAACCTCCTGGAGCGGTCCGTCCCGGCTGACTGCTCCTCCCAGCAGATGTCCGGGTAATTAAAATCGCCCATGACAACTACATCCCTTGCTTTTAGTGTCTCCGCAAGCTGGCCTGAAAATTCCCTGTCCAGCTCCTCCTCCTGATTGGGGGGTCTGTAATAGACCCCCACCGTCAAATCCCTCTCGCCTTGCCCCCCCTGGATCTTGACCCAGAGCACTTCAGCTCGCCCTTCCCCTGACCCCATACTGCTGGCAGAGGATGTGTAGTGCTCCTTGACATAAAGTCCCACCCCCCCCCCTGATACCCACAGGCATGCCAGAATAAGGAACATGGCTTTAAGTGAAGAGGTAATGTACAGGAAGAAAAAGTAACTATAGTATACTACATACAAGTAACTTTTTATATGTGGTTACATGTAGTTACCTGAAAGTCTGACCAAACTTATAGAAGTGATGCCACCAAATTTAATATTCACTTGTGCAAATACCTACAATGCAAATATCCAAATGACAAAACCAGCATGCACATGCTGATTAGGTTCTCAGAGCATATACTTGAGTTTATACCATTCTAGGCCCTTGGTGCTACTCAGGGAGAGCTTTAATGATACCTGTAGCAGTGCTAAGCACACACGGTAACAGAGAAGAGGCATAAACTTAGCTTGCTAGGCATCTTTTCACTAATCACTAGTTTAGGTTGATTACAAGTCTGCGCGAGATACACAGTGAGTCAACAGCCACTATAGCTCCATTCTTATACTAGTTTTGGGTTACAGAAGGACTTTACCAAGTGTCAAAACCAGCAGCATAGGGACCTAGCCAGGTGCCCGGTACACAGGGGCAGCAGTGACTTCCAGTTGCTGCTGCAGTTTACAATTGCAATCACATAGCTGTCAACAACCACTTTTTTTGCTTGTCCTTCCCCTGTCCCACCCATCCCACCCCAAGTCAGCGCCCAGGCTGGTTGCCATGTTTGCTCTGCCCGACTTATGCCACTGCCCAAAACCACAGTCTTGCTGATCGATTACACTGATGCTGTGAAGGTGCAGAAAACTGCCCTTTGGAGGCTGGTACCAACCCATCTTGACCTC
This sequence comes from Alligator sinensis, assembly GCF_000455745.1. Classification (NCBI taxonomy): domain Eukaryota; kingdom Metazoa; phylum Chordata; order Crocodylia; family Alligatoridae; genus Alligator; species Alligator sinensis. The sequence continues at coordinate 421,640 of NW_005842808.1, read as the reverse complement.
ATCAAGAAAGATGTCCTGAGTGTCCTCAGTCTGTTCTTATCCTTATGGGATGGTGTCCAATACTGCTTAATTCAGTAGTTCAGCTCTTTTCTGAACTTAGGGGACTTTCAGACACTAAGCCCTTCCTACCATCTTAAGTAAGCCTAAGCCTCTAGCTCAGCTAACACATGGGTCTAGCCAAGCTTTGCTGCTCCTCCAGGGCACTAAGGCGTGCACAGGAGGGGCAGGCCGGGAGACCACCAGGCCCCACCCCCGCCCAGGGCCCCGCCAAGCCCCCTCCGCAGACAGGGGGGCAAGGGGCCACCGACTCCACCATGAGCTCCGTCTGGGTGGAGGCCTCAGAAGAGCCCATGGTAGGTGGCAGCCCCCGGGCAGGGTCCCTGGCAGCTGCGCTCCGCGTCTGCATCACCATGACTGCAGAGGTGCGCCCGCTGCCTACTCCCTGGAGGAGCTACCCTGTGCAGCTCCCTCACGCCCGCCTTGCGCAAACGCCGGCGCAAACGCCGGCGCGCTCTTACAGGTAGAGTTATAAGATAGGATTTACTTGTACCTCTCCATTGCAATTAAGAGCAATCTGTTTAGTTAGTCACAAACCAAGACTAAGAGACAAGTTGATTACAAGGTATGGGTATTTTTGCAAGGGCTAATCACTGGATACCTGAAGGTTTCCCAATCTAGTGGATAAAGGCATTAGTAAGAGCCAACGACTGGAAGTAAAGGCTAAAGACGTGACCACAAAGCAGGTGATTTACCATCAGAACAAACTGTCAAGGCAAGGTAAATTATCAAGCATTCTCCATCTCTTCATACTTTCAGATCAAGACTGGATATTTTCCTAGTAGATATGTGTTAGTACCACACAGGCTGGTAGGCTCCATGCATGGGATGCCTAGGTGACATCTAATCACCTGTAACCTACAGGAGATCAGATAAGGTGCTCAAAGGTCCCTTCTGTCCTGAAGAAGTGGGAAAGATTAAATGTGACAGTGAAACTAAGGCTAAATGATAGTCAAGAGATGAGAGAAAAAAAATCTAAGAGGGGTGGGGAGGGGGGCTTGGAAAATCCTTACAAAAACTAGAAACAAATGGGAACTTCTGAAAGAGTTTAAATCTTGCCATAGAGGATAAAGGACTGTAGGTGTGTGCATGCGTGCGTGTGTGTGCATAAAAATATATTATGATACAATGAATGCTTTTACTGTAAGCCATCATGATGTAGAATTCAGTACACTGCTGGAGATGCACAGTGCAAGGCAGACACAGGGAAATGGAGACAATAAAAAACAGGCTAAAGAAAGATAAATTGTTTGACTTTGGAGACATTTAATGAATCAATCAGTGCTTAAACCCTGGTATATAACAGGATTGAAGGGCAAGAAATTGATGTGTGTCACCAACTCCGCAGTCAGAAGCCACTTAAAAATATCATGTTAGATGACAGGATAAAAAGACTTACAAAATGAACAATTTTGTGATTGGGGGTGACCTCCAACCTCCCCAATCTTTAATAGCAAAACCTTCCAGACATTGAGGCAAGCATGATGGATCTTTTATGGCATGCAGCTGCTTCTTGAAAGACATCAAAGGCTACCTGAGATAGTTTATCTAACTTTCCTCTCAAGTGATCAGATAGGATGAGGTGATCAAGAAGTGATACTGATGCCGTCAGGGGACTAATATGTGGGGAAGACAAACTGGATATTGAAAGCTGTTATTCAAAATTATTACTGAGAAGTGGTAGCAGAAATCTTTCAGGACACCTGAGAGAAGCAAGGAGAGAGACAGATTTCAATGGCAGACCATGTGTGACAGAGAAAGGATGGCTGTGTACCTATGGTGCTCACCCAAGACACTGACTCAAGTCTCGGATCCACCACAAAAGTCCTTATGCAACACAGGGGAACTCAAACTATCTGCACCTCAATTCCCCTGTGTAACATGGTAATAGTTACAATATGTAACTATTACTCATATGTAGTATTTTTAGTTACTCATATGTAGTATTTTTCATCAGCATCTCAAAACACTTAAAAAGGATGTCAATATTGCTATTCCCATTTTACAGATGAGGAAACAGAGAAGAGAAGTGATTTGGCCAAAATCATCCAAGAGGTCAGTGGTTGAATCAGGACCAGAACAGAATGCCACGCTGTCAAACAAATCACAAATTCAAGCCTCGGTACACTGTTTTGCAGATGAAAGAGAACATCTACATAAACAATTAAACAGGCCATTGAATAATACGAAAGGTTCTTCCGCAAATAAGTGCATTTTCAATAGAGAAGTTCAACATACAAGCTTAAGGAGCTTCCCCTCCTAAGCTGGCAAACAACACTGACTAGAAATGGGAACAATTTTTGTATGGTGTCAACATTCCTAGTATTGCAACTCAGCCAGCGAATTGTTATAACAGAGGGAAAATGCTTAGAAATTGATAGGTGAGGGGAAAGGGGTTTGAAATAATCCGTTAGGGATTATTGTTCCATCTATAGCCTACTTTAGTTACTTTTTTCTTTGACAAAAAGCAAAAGTTTTGGGGGTTTTTTTTCTTAGAAATTTCAAGCAGACCTATTGGAAAGATTTCAGGCATTGATGGGATGAGACATAATGGCATTACTCAATTTAAACTGTATCCGTGAACATGCTCTGCACATGTTGAAGGATGGAACCACTGTTCCCCTAGGTGTTAGATGTCAGGGGCCACTTTGTTCTCATACCCAGAAACTGAAAGAATCAAATTCAGAATTGAGAAAAACATAATTCTATAGAGAAAAGAAATATGCTGAGGAATAGTTCTTGGTAAGACAAAGGTACCACTAAATTCAGTGCAAGTTTTGCCTGAGCAAAAACTGCATGATTTGGCTCCCCTGGGGCAATTTATTCTTTACCTTCTTCTCAGCAGAAACTGGTGTGGAATCTTTCATGTATGATGCATCAGGATGATGTCTTACAGTGGCATCCAGTTAGGTCAACCCATCACAGTACATTACAGTATGTGACAGGCCAAGGGAACTGGGAATCTGCCCAATCACATGACAAGCCAAGGATATTCAGAAAAAAAGGACAGAGAGAGCTGAGTCTGCAGGTTTTACAATGATGCATTCTATCAGAGTTTGTAGGTATCATCTAGATACTCATTGAAGGCCTCATTCAACAAGATGCTTAAGGCTATGATTAGTCCTACTGACTTAGGAGCAATTACTTAATTGCTTATAGTTAGGCCTCTGTTTCAGTACCTGGCTGAATCAGGCTGCAAGATAATACAAAGGTACATCATGGTTACAAAGGAAGCAGAGTTGTGTAAGCAAAACTAACACAAAATCTCCAGAAGTGAGTAATGGAGAGAAAGTTTTAAAAACAATATCAAATTATTTGCAAGCTTGTTGTTACCGTATATGAAAACTAACAGGTGCAGAAGAACAAGGGGCTTTTTCCCCCCCATCACTCACAAATTTGCCTGGGAGAAGTGACCATTTTGCAAAGGCAGGGATGGTTCAAAGCCCACCAAGCTTTAAACAAACATCAAAATGAGGTGGAGAGGGGAGAATAGGACAAGTAAGTATCTCAACCTGTCCAATTAAAGGTGCTCACATAATCAGAATCACTCACAGCTTAGTCAATGGCAAAACCTTGACTGGGCATCTAAGCCCTGAAAAATGAATGGGCACAGGCAAGTCATAAATAAGTTATGCTAATGAAGTGGCTTGATCACTATCCTTAGCACAAGGATGTTGGCAGCCAGGCCTGAGGCCCAATCAAGGATCAAGGCTGCTATATTCGGGTGCAAGCTAGAATTGGAGAGAGCAAACAGAGTCCAGGGATAAGCCAAGTCAGGAAACCAGGAGATCAAGAGGTAAGCAAAGTCTATGACCTAGCCAGATCAAGATATCAGGAAATCACAAGGAAGGCAAACTCACAGGTGAGCCAAGTCAGGAAACCAGGGGAACTTGTACGCATGCTCCAATGTGTTCTGATAAGAATGCGTCAGAGTAGACTTGATTAATTAAGTCTGCTGGAGCGTCTTGTGTATTCAGCATCTCCATGTTTCAAAATGGTGGCAGGGGTGCTTTAACTAAAGCTCACTGAATGAGCTTCAGTTAAAGTGCCCCCACCACCATTTTGAAATGCCAGACACTGAATACACGAGACACTGCAGGTGTTTTAATTAAACTGTCTCCCAAGAGCTGCTTCAATTAAAATGCCCACCACCCCACCCTGAAGCACGTGTATAGAAGCCCAAGGAAAAGAAGTGCTAAGTCAGTAAATGAGTGAAGTAAGGAAACCAGGAGGCCAGAAAGCAGTCCATGTTACCAGAGATGCACTCTTAGGTGAAGAAATATTACTCAAATCCTTTCTGTGCCTCTCCCTGATCTTCTATAAAAGAAGTGGAGGGTCAGGTGACAGAAGCCAGCCCCCTCACATATCAGGGAGTGTGCAGCATCTCAAGCACAGTTTGAAGGAGTTAAACAAGCTCCTTGCAGCCTGTGGGATTGACAGCAGGGTGGCAGATTTGGGTGTATGGAAGTGCTTGTTCGGCCAAGGTGAGTTCAAGACTGTAGGTCTGACATCTATTTTATTCCAAGATAGTTGGCACCTTAGTTAAAGACAACTGGACTGTATGGAAACTGCTGGAGTAAATAAGTTGGCTTGGAGCTAGAAAAAGACCAAGAAGTAGTAAGAAAAACAAAGCAGAATTGTACTTTAACCTGTAACTCAACACTATTTGAGAGATCTTTGTTCACAAATCCTTTGCTTGCCTGGTTCACCTGACATTTTTCAGGCCAAGCCAAATATAAAGAGAAAGCTTGCAGTGAGGTGGGTTGGCAATTGGCTCAGAGGCTGATCTCAGAGAGCTGTAATCAATGGGGTGGCCTCATCCTGGAGAGCCATCTCCAGTGGTATCCCCCAGGGATTGGTGCTTGGGCCTGTGCTCTTCAATATCTTTATCAATGACTTGGATGAGGGGGTGGAAAGCGGATTAAGTTTGTGGATGATACCAAGCTGTGGGGAAATGCGGACACATCTGAGGATAGGGTAAGGATCCAAGATGACCTCAACAGACTGGTCCTATGGGCTGAACGCAATCAGATAAGATTCAATAGGGACAAGTGCCAGGTCCTTCATTTAGGTAGGAAGAACCTTTATCATATCTATACAATGGGTGGTGGTCTACTGGCTGGCACTGTATCTGAAAGGGACCTGGAGGTGATTGACCAGAAGATGAATATGAGCCAACAGTGTGATGAAGTTGCCAGCAGGGCAAATAGGACTCTGGTGTGTATCAGCCAATGTGTTGCAAACAGATCCAGAGAGGTGCTCCTCCCCCTCTATTCAGAGTTGACAAGGCTACAGCTGGAGTACTGTGTCCAGTTCTAGGCACTGCACTTCAGGCAGGATGTGGATAAACTCAAAAGGGTGCAGAGAAGGGCCACCCAGATGATCAGGGCCCTGGAGGCTAGGCCCTATGAAGAGAGACTCTGGGAACTGGGTTTGTTCAGTCTGAGCAAGAGAAGACTGAGGTGACTTGGTAGCTGCCGACAAGTACGTCAAGGGTGAACACTAAGATCTAGGGGAGCAACTCTTTAGAAAGGCACCTCCAGGGAGGACAAGGACCAACAGGCACAAGTGAATTGAGAGAAGATTTAGGTTGGACATAAGGAAAAACTTCTTTTCCGTAAGGGTATCTAGAATCTGGAACACGCTCCCAGCAGGGGTGGTGCAGTCACCATCTTGGAGGTGTTCAAGAGGAGGTTAAACAAACACCTCATTGAGCTCGTTTGAGCCCAATAACCTCCTGCCCATGGCAGGGGGACCGGACTTGATGATTTTACAGGTCTCTTCCAGTCCTACTATTCTATGATTCTATGGTTGCAATCTTTCATTATGCATGCTTATCATAATTCAACAGTTTTTCCCCTAAAACAAACCATTATAGCAATATATTGACTTTATTTCTTAAATACGTAAGGGTATTCTCAATCAATAATGAACCTGACCAAAATGTCTGCTAATAACAAGTCCATTTGTGGGTGGAGTTTGGAAAAATAATCACGATCTCCTTTCCTAAACTGAATTCCCAAATTATTCAGCCTTCTCAAATGATAAACACCGAGCTTCAAGATGGAAAGCCTTGTCTGCCTCTCAGTTTCATCATATATTCCACCAGAAGGAATGATATCCAGGTATGTTTATATTTCGAAGGAACAATTAAAAAATGAATGGGATAGATTCTCTGCCTCATTTACAGGAATGAAAGTGAAAGAGAAAACAAGCAGGGATTAGGAGACAGAATTAATGATGCTTTTAATGAAAAAAAAAGGCAGAACTCATTTGTTATTTGGGGGGGGAGGCAGCTTTCTAATGCATTCAGAGAATAAGTTGAACAGCCGCTAATTAATGTCTAACCTGTCAGAGCAAGAACAATAAATTACTATTTTCCAGGATTTAATCTTCCTTTTTACAGCAAATATTTCCTTTTGTTCAACTTTAAAAGGAAAAGCACATTGTTTTAAATGACTTTAAAAAAATTAGAACCTAATGAGATAGAATATAAAATTTTATATAGTGTACAGTATTACTGTGATGAGCTATTTAGCTCATTATAAGTTGTATCAAACACAACCATTTATTACTTGGAGGTGTATTTCCCAAGCAATTAGGCATGGGAGCCTAATTAAAAATTAAATCAGTGTTCAAATAAGCATAATAGAATAATAACAGTAATCTGCTGAAACACAATAACAGCTGGAATGCTATTTTGTTTTATCACATCTTAAAAAGAACTTACCAGGTTTTCAAGAAAATATTCCAGAAGGGACATTGCAAAGGTCACCTTTGGAAAAAAAAAAGTTTATTTTGTTTCACCCTAATCAGAGGGTGGCTAAACACAGATTTGGGAACAAGGAATGCTGTGCTGATCTTCACAGAGAGAGACCGTGGTCAGAAGCAAAGTAATTGAATTTAGCATCACATCAAACATCAAAACTTGATCCTAACTGCAGCACAGTCCTCTAATCGATATCCAGAACCCCAAAGGCAAAATGTAACTCTCCAACCACCTCCAATCACTCTTACTTAGCAACAGTAGTCTTCCACACAGACACCTTGCTTCTGGGACACACTGTACCCCTGGGCAAGTCACTTATTGTTTCTTCCTCCATCTCCCAGAACAGACCGTGCCTGCTTTTGAGGATCTGTTAAAGTTTTGATGTACAACCTGTTATACTCACCATCTCTAAAACAGGAATAACAGTCTTCTACTGTACTAGGGTTTTATGAGTTTCACTGTGTGCAAACTGACAAATAAAAATATTAAGTAAATTATACTGGTTCCTGCTGTACCAGAAATCCTGTTGGTTCATATTCTGTCCATGCGTGTATGTGATCCTCCTTATCTCCTGTAGGGTCACAGAGTCTCCTGCCTTATCAGGTGTAAATGTAGCAGCCTATTGTCAATAGATGGACTTCTATCTCTTTAGATGTCATGCTCAAGAATCTATATTAGGCAATATTTAAAAAGCCACATCTTTCAAATGTATCATTTTGAAAGGGCAAATGGAATTTTTGCACATAATGAAACTGGGATGGGTTAAAAAAAAAATAAACTCACCAGGGAGATATTAAGAAGCTGCTTTTGAACTTCTGAAGGCAAAAGTCCAAGGTGAGAAACTTTAAAATGATACTAGTGCTTCACTGTGACAGGAGGTCATCAAGAGGCCAGCCAAATGTTGGCCCGCCCACCTATCTAGGGCCGCCTACCCTGTCTTTCCTGCCATGACTTGCTGTTTAATAACTAGATGTTAAATGTGGGAGGCTGCCCATTTAATGCCCTGATACACGGGCTACACCGTGTCCCATGCCTCGCAGATGGCACCACAAGTTGGTAATATCTACCGCCCAAGCCAAGCTAAACTCTACCCCTTGTAGGGCGTCTAACATTCAGCTCTAACACTCTGCACTTCACAGGGTCTCTTTCATACTTCCCTCTCTCACAGGGCCTCTTTCATATCACCCCCTTTCACAGGGCCACTCTCAACCTGCCCTACTCTGCAAATCTACAGGGCCCTTCCAGCTTTCCTACTCACATTCCAGCCAGCCCAGAGGTAGCTCTTCAGGCCGCCCTTACATAGACCCTACTCTACACAGCCAGCAGTCTTATGCCTCACACTGGGCTGACTTCAGCCACTAGCCTCTCTCTGGGCCACTTTCTTAGGTTCACACTCTTACTGGGGTTGGCCCATGTGCTACCCTTCAGGCTGCCTTTGAAGCCCTACTCAACACACCCCCAGTGCAGCCCTTCAGGTTGCTCTTGCAACCCTACTCTACACCCCTCATGCACAGTCCTTCAGGTCACCACTGCACACCCTACTCTGTGCAGGCTACCACACATACTTCTGCCCCCTCGCTGGGGCCTCTGGGGTCTTACACCTCATGGGGCTCAAGTGTCCGTAGACCTGTCTGGCCCCAAAGTCCATCCCTGCTCTAAATTATCTGCTGAGTAGTGGGAGCTGGGGTTATAAGGCATCCCTAACCGCCTTTCATAGATTCATAGATGTAGGGTCGGAAGGGACCTTGTAGATCTTCTAGTCCAACCCCCTGCCGTGGGCAGGAGAGAAAACTGGGCTCAAATGACCCCAGCCAGGTAAACTTAGAGCCTCCTCTTAAAGACCCCCAGGGTAGGAGCCATCACCACTTCCCTTGGAAGTTGGTTCCAGATCCTAGCCACCCAGATTGTGAAGTAGTACCTTCTAATGTCTAGTCTAAACCTACTCTCTAGCAACTTATGGCTGTTGTTCGTTGTTACTCCAGGAGGCGCTCAGGGGAACAAAGTCTCTCCCAAACCCCGCTGGTCCCCCCTAGTAAGTTTATAGATGGCCACCAGGTCCCCCCTCAGCCTTCTCTTGTGAAGGCTGAACAGGTTAAGGTCCTGTAGCCTTGCCTCATAGGGTCTGCCCTGCTGTCCACAGATCATGCGAGTGGCCCTCCTTTGGACCCTCTCAATGCTGTCCACATTCCTCCTGAAGTGCGGCGCCCAGAACTGGACACAGTACTCCAGCTGCAGCCTGACCAGTGTCGTGTAGAGGGGGAGGATCACCTCCTTGGCCCTGCTTGTAATGCATCTGTGGATGCAGGACAAGTACAGTTAGCCCTACTGACCGTGTTCTCACATTGTCGGCCCATGTTCATCTTGGAGTCAATAATAACTCCAAGATCTCTTTCTGCCACCATGCTTTCGAGAAGGGAGTTCCCCAGCCTATAGGTATGCTGCTGGTTCCTACTGCCCAAGTGCAGCACCCTGCACTTGTCAGTATTGAATCCTATTACCATCCTATTTTCATTTGCCCACCCCTGTAGCCTGTCTAGGTCCTGCTGTAATCTGTCCTTCCCTTCTAGCATGCCCACCTCACCCCAAATCTTGGTGTCATCTGTGAATTTAAATAAACTGCTCTTTACCTCATCATCCAAGTCACTAATAAAGAAATTGAAGTGTGGGCCCAAGGACCGAGCCCTCAGAGACCCCACTGCCCACATCCCTCCAGGTTGTAAGATTATCTTTTTTTGCCAATTTTTTTGCTAAATGACCCGTCCACCATCATTCTCTGAGTACAACCCCTCAGCCAATTTGCAATCCATCTGACTGTGTAGGCATCAGTGCCACAGTCACTTAGCTTTTTAATGAGAATGAGGTGGGAGACAGTGTCAAAGGCCTTCCTGAAGTCCAGAAAGACTACATCCACTGCAACACCTGCATCCAGTGCTTTTGTGACCTGATCGTAGAAGGCAGTCAGGTTGGTCTGACAGGACCTGCCCCTAATGAAACCATGCTAGTTGCTCTTGAGCATCATCCCCGATGCTAGCCCATCACAGATGTGCTCCTTGATAATCCTCTCAAAGAACTTCCCTAGGATTGAAGTAAAACTAATGGGCCTATAGTTGCCCGGGTCCTCCCTCTTCCCTTTTTTAAAGATGGGGACCACATTGGCCCTCTTCCAGTCATCTGGCACCCAGCCAAAGCACCACAAGTGCTCATACAGCTGTGCCAGGGACCCCTGCCAATTCCCTCAACACTCCTGAACACCTTTCACTGGGGAGGCCACTGGTCTGGCATTTCTGTGGAATTACCCCACCATGTGTAGTTCTGCCAGACCATCCTTCCCCAGCAGGGTGTAGTTTTACATCCTGCTCCAGGACTAGAAGGCTCCTACCATCCCCACAGCTCCTGCCCTTACTTCCAATGATGCTCTGAGCAGCCACTCAGCTGGGTGGTGTTCTCCCGGTTACCAGCAGCAGACTGCTGGCTCAGCCGTGAGGCCCAGAGTTAAAATGGAGGCCCCTCCTCCAATCACACGGCCCTCCTGCAGTCTTGTGACTGCATCATCAGGGCTGGCCTGCACCTGCCGGGGCCCTGCTGCCACTCTAAGCCTTTAAAGTGTCAGGCACCAAAGGTGCTTTGCCACATTCACTGTACAAAATGACACACATATTTACCACAAATTAATATACTTTCAAAACCATTAATTGTTGTTATCTGTTACCTGTAGGAGGAAGACCCCCCATAGATGCCCAGGCTAAAACGACCACTAAAAATACAACTTCATCTCTTCTAATAACATCCCCATATGTTTGCTGGTTCTTTAATCACCAGTCAACCACACATATGTATTCATGATATCCAAATATCATAGAGTGAAATGACCTATAAAGAAAGCAGGTCAAGCCCCACCTGTAATTAGGCAATTGCTCTGATGCCAGGAATCCGGTCTTTAAGAAAATGGCTCACAAAAGCAAAGTTGAGGGAAAGACTAGCAGGGAGAAGGTGGATTCCTGCAAGAGACCCTAAGGGAAGAAAGGTACCATGGTTTGCCCATCAGACTTAAAGCTGGACACTTTTGGGGTTTTGAGCAGCAAACTCTTCCACGAAGAAAGATGTTGCAATCATGTGGCTACTTTATTTGTTGCACTGGACTGTGAGCAGGCCCACCAGATTACAATATCCTCCATAGGGAGCAGAGCCAAGAGCATCCTGATCTCATATTGTTTCACCACATGCAGAAGCACCAATGTAAACACCACTGGGCCTTTATCCAGCACTGTTCTATAGACCAAAAAGATCTTTTGTGAAGAAAGGTCATTATCACAACCATTCCCCTAATGACACAATTGAGGCACAAAAATGAAGCGATTTGGTCAAGGTCATAAGAAGTAGGGGACAAAGGAGGGCCTAGAATAGAGGTCTCCCATCTGATAACCAGTGTCCTTTTTACTGGGTCATGCTGCCTTCCACACACTTGCTTTTAGTGGGTAAATCCTGTACAAGAAACTTCAAAGGCATTTGGCCATTGACTTCAGTGAAAAAAAGAAACAGACCACAGCCAACAATATTCAATTAACTTGTGTCCTTTCAACCCACATAAACCCAGAATCTGATAAGTGCTGAGCAATCCAGAACCCTCAATGAAGTTGAAAGTTACAAATCTGCAGCACCTCTGAGCCACAGACCATTAGGAACATACATGCAAAGCACATAAGTCTGATGTAACAGATAATAGCAACTTCAGCAACATTTGTCAACTCGTATTGATTCGTCTAAGTGATTATCTTTTTTTGCCAGCAGGATAAAGTCATGGTATGTGAGTGACTTTAGTGTGTGACTGGAGAAAAACAGCAACCCTCAGTCTCTTCCTGCCCCTCTCCCCTGCAAAAAAAACAAAACAGATTGCTGATAGAGTAGGAAAAATGTAATGATGCAGGAATAATGATTTTGTATAATAGAGTAGGAAAAATGTAATGATGCAGGAATTTTGATTTTGTATCCCAGCCATTACTAGCACTTAGCTGGAGGAATCCATCTTCAAAGAACATAAAGCACCTTAGCAGAGGAGAGAAGGCTGTTTCCATTTTCTTTTTTTTTAACTCTGAATTTGCTAAATATTTGGGCCTATTAAAACAAGTAGATCTTCGCCTGTAGGGTGGAATCTTCACAAGATCTTAAGAGTGTTAGCCATCATCACTGCTTTTAAAGAGATTATCACAAGACTTATGATATTTAGCATTTAAAGCCTCAGCTCCAAGAGTCAAGTTAATATAAAAATCTGAGCTTTCATTAAAACTGTCTGACCTTTAGGGGCAGGTAGACACTCAGCAGATTTCAAGAGAATGGCATTACCTGTCTTCCATTGTAATTAGTTCTAGTTTCAATAGGTGCTAGTCCCCATACTTACTGAGATACTTAAAAATCCCGCTACTGCAAAAATAGCTTTGAAAATAGAGACCTCTGTGCTTCATCAGCTATAAGATACAGATATTAATGATTCTGAATCTCACCAGGAGATTTCAAAGGTAAATCTGTTAATGTCTGTGAAATGTTGAAATAGCCTGGTGTTGGGAGGGGTGCTAAGTATCTACTTAGATACAAATAGAGAAATACAAGCTCACATCCCCAGAATATTAAGCCTGGCCTATGCTACGAAGTTATTTTGTTAACAAAGGTTGCTTTTTGTTGCCATCAATTTGAATATGTCCATGTACAATGTTGATGTTAGCCAACAGAAATGCAGCCAGAATAAAACTACCTTCCCAAAAGCCACCAGCCCTCAGCTCACAGGCAGCTTCCAACTTAATGCCGATGTGGTTGCAGTCCTTGGATGGAGCCATGTCAGCACCTTTAAAACCTGAATTACAAACCTGTTGCACTGTGCCTTTTACCAACGCGAGGAGACATGACACCAGCAAAACAAGAGGACTATGCACAATTTCCAGTGTCAGCAGCTGCTAAACCAACAAATGTTCTGGGGGTGATAGATAGTACCTCGTGGAAGCATGGCCTTTGTAAGTTAAGCACTATTTTGCAACTCAGAAAAGAAAGAACAGTAACAATATTTTGTGTGTGTTTTGTGAGCTAATTACACCCCAATCATTGTTAAAGGAAGACTTTTTTGATATTTAATAATTATGAGTAATGATTCAAGTTGCAGTGTAATTAACTCAAAATTAAAGTAGATTATGCAATCACAATCTTGGTAATCGATTAAAGCACTTAGGTATATTTAAGCACTGAGCTGATACCAAGACACTTCCGGCAGGTTAATTGGAAGTCAATTAGCAAGAAGAAAGGTAATTGCCATAGATGTCTTGCTCACTTCCATTTACTTTCAATTTCAGTTAGATAACCCCTGGAAAACAGTTCAAGAAAAAGCAAAGAAACAATTTTAATGTATTGACAGTAATGTCAATAGGCATTTGTTTGTTATTTAAATGGCAGTGGAAGAAATCCCATAGGAAATACAACACTTAATCTCTAACTTTACAGAAGTTTACCCAACATTAACCATCTATACAGCCTTTGCAAACATTAACAAAGTATATCTCACCAACTGCAAGCACTGTTGTCCCTGGAGCATATGGGAATGAAGCAGGTCCAAACGCAAAGGGAATGCAAGATAATACCCTGAAATTGCCAGTCTTTACGGTCCATGTTCAAGGAACTGCTATGGTCCAGTGGCCGGAGGACCAATGTTTTTTATTTCTAGATCTGACACACTGTTTGTGATCTCTGGCAAGTCATTTCCCTCCCTAGCTCTCCAATTCTCTTCCCATGCTTTGACTTGCATATTCATACTGTAACTTCTGTGGGGCCAGAACTGCCAATAATTACACGTTTGTGCACAGCCTGCAGCCTGCTCAAGTAGCTAATTCAGTGAGGACTCTAAGTCAGGTATGGACAAAATATGGCCCATGGGCCAGATCTGGCCTACCAAGGGATTTTATCCAGCCCGCAGCAGATCCCTTGGCCCTGCCCAGTCCTGGGTGGCTGCCACCACTAGTGTCATCACTGCCAGTGGACCTGGCCCTACTGTCCAGGCACCCCAGCCCATTCACCACGCACCCACCACCAGGGGCACCAGATGGAGCAGGTAGGCAGGGTCTCCACAGAGATTGGCCTGGGACCCACATGGTTAGGGTGCACTTAGCCAGGCAGATAGGATGGGGCCATGGGCAGATGGGGAGTAGTTGGACAGGCAGGCGGGGCTGGGATCTTGAGGCGTTGACAGCCCGGGGCCAGAGCCTGGAGCAGAGTCACAATCCACTGCCTGCACATCTCTGCAACGGGTGCCAGTTCCACAGCAGGGGCATGCCAGGAGCAAATTATGACTCTGCCCCAGACCCTGGGCCCATGCTGTCATTACTCCAAGATCCCGGCCCTAGCCCCAGCTGCCCATGCCACTCCTGGACACCACTCCCTGCCCACACATAGCCCAGCTGAGCATGCCCTGTACAGAGCCACTTAGGGAGTTTTGGTGAGCTGTTGTGGACAGTGAGCAGAGAGGGTGCTGACCCAGCCCAAAACAGCTCACCAAATCTCCTTAAGTGGCCCTCCAGTCCAAATAATTACCCACCCCTGCTCCAAATGTTAATAATATTTACCTTTTACAAGATTGTTCTGCTTTCTTCCATATTGGAAGGTCTGATGTTTGCAGTGATAAGCTTTTCTGAATTAAACTGACTTCACAATGTTGAGGTAAAATGAAAAAAACCCTCAGATTCCTTTGTCAAAATCCTATATATCTATAGCCTCTGTGGATACACTTGGGGCAGGGATATTAAAGCACATAACAGATGCAATGGTATGCATTATTAGACTATATCAGCAATCTGGGAACATTAGCTGATGAGTGCTATTTTCAGTATTATGGCTCATAAAATGTGGAAAGCAAGTCATTTCTCCCCTTCCCATCTTTTCACCAAGTTTTTTTTGACCCCAGAACCTGCACACAGATTCTCTGTTAGTAATTCTCAATGATTTTTCACCCCACCCCTTTCCACTGTGCTCTTATCTAACTACTATTTGCTAAGCATCCATAATGTGTTTGCCTATAAGATGATGAGAAAGCCCACAACATCCAAATTTACTACTACAAAAATTATTCCAAGTTTCAACACTAGAACTTTTTCCATTTCATTTCTTTTTAGTATTAGCCTTTTCAAGTATTTGTCCCCACAGCACTCAGAAAAGCTAATACAACACATTCCTGAAGCAAAAAACGAGGAAAACTTCCCCTATCCCTGGCCTTCAGAGGAAACAAATGAAGCAAAATAAGCACCAAACACAAGTAATAACACTTCTATATACTGTATTTGAGGTTCCTGTATTTACTCAAATATAAGATTTTCTCCCCCATCAGCATAGGGGGGAAAAGCTCCTCATCTCACATTCACAATACAAGGAAACTTCATTAAATACAGTCTCCATCATTAAACTGCTGCCACAAACAGCGTGTGCTCAGTAATAGAAACTATGAAATTGATTAAATGCAGCCAACATTGAGCATAATTATAAAACACATGGCCCAAATTAGACTAATATACTGACAAGAATCTGGCAAAAGAACATTAGTGAAGCTTATCTGACTAAGACACATTAGTACCCACTGCTTACAGTCCCCCTCAGCATCAATTCTCTTTCAAGTCATGGTGAACCACTACAATGAATACATTTTGGTTTCCTCTTTGCTCCCACAGCTGAGCTGCACCTTTCTTTCTTTTCAGTGAGTCTTGTTTCTTCACCAGCCTTAAATGCCTGGCAACCATCACCCAAACAGTTCACCCAGAATCCTTGTCACCTCTCTCAGCCTGTCACATATGATTAGTGTGGCCCCGCCCTCCATGAGGTGGAGCCAGACCAGGTTGCCCTGCATCTCAGCTGCATATAGACTTTTGGAGGGCTGAAGAACTGATGACAAGATCACCTGGTTCCAATCATGAACCAGAGGCTAATTACTAGCGACCTACTTACTAATATTGAAAAACATGATTTTTGCTTCCCAGCCGATCAGCAGTGAGAAGTAAGAGGTGGGCCACTGGGGCCCCTCTACCAATCAGCAGTGGGAGGAAGGGAGGCGCATTGTGAAAAGAGCAAGATTAAAGGAGCTCCTTTGCAACACACTTGCACTACAATTTAGGTTGGTCCCTAATAATTAGCACATGGATCTTTTGTGGGGGTCATATCTGGAGTACACACTCATACTAAGCAGTGCTGAGCTTTGAGGTCATCATGGTTTGAAACGCTGTTGACCCTGGTGGGACCCAAACCAGTGAGCTAAGTGGTAAGTCATGAGCCTTTTGGCCTGGCTTACCTTGTAATGAGAAACTGCACCTGCCGGGCCTCATACATCTTACCTCGGGCTTCCTTAATCCGAGTGCTTGGTGGTACTCGCTTTGCTGTTGCAGGTGGCCTTACGGGAGATCTTCCCATGCACCGCAAGCTGCCCCTTCTCTCCTGCCATGACTTTGAATCTTTCAGTGGGTGGGGCTTCATGCAGTGCGGTCACCCTCGTCAGTCGCCTGCTTCTTTGACGTCTTCTGCGAGGCTCCTCCTCCCCTGCACCTCGCCCTTTACCCAGCCCAGCAGGTCCTGGTTGCTTCCGTGACTGACCGTATGCTCCCCTAAATACTTAAACAATGAGCCCACCTCTCACTCACTCAGTCTTCCTGCCTCCATATCACCTCACCCCTTCTAATACGGGGAAACATAAAATGCCCTTCACAACTCAAAAGACAAACTTAATAAGTCCCAAGAGAGGCGTAACCCCGCCCCTATTGGGTTTCCTTATGGCGCACAGATAGCCCCTCTACACCTCCGCTTGGTGATGGAGCCTCCTCCACGTGGCCCAGCTCTGTGGCCCCACTCCACCTACCCAGGTTTAACGCTACTCCCTCTCCAGTCTCCCGCTGGCGTGACTCTCTCCCTAGATCTCTTGGGAGTAGCTGCCCTCTCTCTGGGTCTCCGCAGCACAGCCGCCCTCTCTCTGGGTCCCTGCCTTGCAGCTGCCCTCTCTCTGGGTCTTCCCTGACCCGCAGCCCTCTCTTTGGGTCTTTCCTGACCCGCAGCCCCCTCTCTGGGTCTTTCCTGAACCACAGCCCCCCTCTCTGGGTCCTGCCAGAGCAGCAGTCCTCTCTCTGGGTCCCCTCCTCGTGGCTCCCTTCTTTCTGGGTCTTCCCAGCATGCCTGCCTTCCTTCTGGGTCTTCCCAGGTCCATTGACCTCCCTGCACCCTGGGAGCTCCTGCCGGTTCATCTCCTGGCTTGTCTGCAGCTATTGTTCTGGCTTCAGGCGCTGACTCGCCACTGGGCTCCTCCGGTCCTCCGTAGCCGGTGCGCATAGTTGCTTCTGGCGTCCCACGCCTCAGGCTGGCACCGCCGGCCAAGCCCTCTCCCAGCACCCACACGTCCCCGCTCCCTTTCACCACCGGCCCTTTTATTTCCATTGGCCGGTGATTGGGAGTGACGTCATCCGCCGGCCGCAGGTGACTTAAGGCACGCTCAACGCCTCGCGTGGGCTTTCCCTGCTGTCCTTGCTCCTCCTCCTGTCCTGCGGTGAACAATTTTTCTCTCTTTACTTTCTCTTTTCCTGTTTCACCCCCGGCTCCTGGCCCAGGGGTTCCCCTTGTGGGCTCTGGAGTCTCCCCTGTTTTTCTCTCCCTGTGACATAACCCCCACCTTAAGCTGCCTCGGGGCGGTCCGTTTAGGGGTATCGCCATCCTACCTGCATCAGTCTGATCGGCCTTGTGCTCTGGTCCATCTCTGGTCTCGCAAGAGGCCATGATGTATCTAGAGAGAAAGTCCGCCATTATGTTGTCCGTTCCTGCCTGATGCACTATCCGGAACTTGTAAGGTTGCAGAGCTAAAGCCCGGCGCATAATCTGGGCATTATCCATTCTTGCTGTGTTAAGCCATCTCAGTGGGGCATGGTCTGTGATCAAGATGAACTCCCGCCCCAGCAAGTAATATTTGAAATGTTCCACGGCCCATCTTATGGCTAGACATTCCCGTTCAATTGTGGCATACCTTGTCTCGGCTGGTAACAATTTCCGACTGGCATAAGCCACAGGCCGTCTAACTCCACTGTCTTCCTGAGTGAGAACCGCTCCTACAGTGGTTTCTGACGCATCCGTCTGTAATATAAAAGGTTTCTCAAAGTCAGGAGTATGTATTACCACATCCCTACATAAGGCGTCCTTCAGCCTTGTGAAACTCCTAGCTATGTCTTCCGTCCAATTTATTTTTTTTTCCTTGGGGTCCCCTCAAAGCATCTGACAGGGGGGCTGCTAATTCTGGAAACTGGGGTACAAATTGATGATAATAATTTACCAGACCTAAAAAAGATTGGAGCTGTCTAGGTGTTTGTGGTGGTTGGAATTTCTTGATAGCTTCTACCTTATCCGCTAGCAGTCGTATAGTCCCTTGTCCCACCATAAACCCTAAATATTTTGTCTGCTGCTGGGCCAGGGTACATTTTTTGGGGTTGGCTGTTAATCCTGTTGTTTTCAGCTCCATTAACACCGCTCTCAAAGCCTTGACATGTTGTGCCCATGTCTGGGTGAAGATAACAATATCATCAATGTAAGCAGCCGCATAACTTGCATGTGGGGCTAGAATTCTTTCTATCAACCGTTGGAACGTGGCCGCTGCCCCATGCAACCCGAACGGTATCCTTATGAACTCATATAAGCCCCATGGCGTGCCAAAGGCTGTTTTGGGTCTATCCCACGGGGCAACGGGTATTTGCTAATAGCCTTTTGCTAAATCTAGGGTGGATATAAATTTAGCGGAGCCGATTCTCTCCACCAATTCCATAACGTGGCATTGGGAAGGCATCGAAAAAAGTGATTTCATTTAGCTGCCGGTAATCTACGCAGAGCCTCAAAGTGCCATCAGGCTTGGGTACCAGCATGATAGCACTTCGCCAAGGACTCCATGAGGGTTTTATAACCCCTAACTCTAGCATTTTTTCCACCTCCTTTTTTATGGCACCTGTAAGATGGTGGGGTATTGGTTTCCATCGATCCCTTACTATAGCCCCGGGGGGAGTTTGTATATAATGGTAAGTGCCTTGTACCCACCCCGGTTCTTCCCGAAATGTGTCTTTAAATTCTTCTATGATCTGCTGGATCTCTTCCTCCTGTTCAGGCGTTAGGGTTTTCCCTACTTGTATCAACTGACCCTGTAGTTCTGGTTTGACTACCTCTCCTTGCGGCCCGAGATCTTCCTTCTCCATTAAGGTCACCCAACCCTCGGGTTGTCTCCATTCATGTAAGAGGTTAACATGGTAAATTTGTTGAGGCTTAAGGTGACCTGGTCTATATACCTCGTAATCTATGGGCCCTACTCTCCTTATGATCTCAAAAGGCCCTTGCCATTGTGTTAATACCTTACTGGTGGAAGTGGGCAGCAACACAAGTACCTTCTGTCCTGGTTGAAATTCTCATGGCCGGGCTCGTTTATCATACCTCGCTTTCTGTTGTTGTTGAGCCTGCCGCAAATTTTCAGCGGCCACCTCTCAAGCTATCCGCAGCCGATGTTGGAAAGCCTGTTGGTATTCTGACACATTTTGTGCCTGAATGACTGGTAACTCCCAGTCTTCCCTTAGTATTTGTAAAAGACTCCTAGGGCGGTGCCCCAACACTAACTCAAAAGGAGAGTACTTCAGGGAATCAGAAGGGGTATCTCGTAGTACAAACAATATGAAGGGAATTAGTAAATCCCACTTTCGGGTGTCTCCTTGGAGACACCTGCGCAATACCCTCCTCAGGGTCCCATTTAGTCTTTCCACCAGCCCGTTTGTCTGAGGGTGATAGACGGACGTGCGCAGTTGCCGGATTTTTAATGTCTGACACACTGTTTTTAATACCCCAGACATGAAATTGCACCCTTGGTCCGTTAGGATCTCCTGGGGAATGCCCACTCAGGCGATCCATTTTATCAACTCCTCTGCTATTTTTGGCGCTGTTACAGTCCGCAGAGGTATCGCCTTGGGGTAACGTGTGGCATAATCAATAAATACCAATACATATTGGTTACCGGCGCTACTATGCAGCAAAGGCCCTACTACATCCAGGGCTATCCGGGGAAAAGGGGTCCCCACCACCGGTAAGGGTTGAAGGGGAGCTTGTGGTGGCCGATCTTCCCTGGTTTTCTGGCACTCTGGGCATGCAGCACACCGTTTAGCCACATCCTCTCTCAATCCAGGCCAGAAAAACCACCGGGAGATTCTGGCACTTGTCTTATCCCTCCCCATATGCCCCCCAGCTGGGGTGGCATGCGCCAGTTGCCAAATGACCTCCCGGAAACATGTTGGGACCACTAACTGGGACTGTTCTGTCTCTCCCTCCCAGCCCCACTGTACGCGATAAAAGAGGCCATTTCTCACCTCAAACCGTGGGTGTGCCAGAGCCATCCTTGTGTGTGATGCCGATGCGACATCCAGGGAGGCAGACCGTAGCTCCCGCAAGTCCTCATCCTCCTCCTGGGCCTCCCTAAATTGCCAACTACTAGCCACCGCCTGCAAATCCACCATCCCAGGCTCACCATCGCTTTCCGCCCTCTCGTCTGACTCTCCCACCCATCCTTCTCTATTTCTTAGCTTTCTCTTAGCTGCTTCCCAATCTCTGACTCTCTCTAAGGTATCATACAACGGGGGCCAGTTACGCCCCAACAACATTTCACACGCCAATCGTGGTGCCAACCCTACCAACAATTCCCCTTGGTGTTCCATCACTTGCAAGGAAACCCACTGACGTGGGATTTGTTGGGTTTCCCCATGTAGGCAGGAAACTCTCACCAGAGCAGCTCGATGTCCAGGACAAGGTGCAACCAGCTCAGCTCTAACTAAGGACTGTGCACACCCTGAGTCTAGCACAGCCCACACTTTATGGCCACCCACTTGTGCCCGTACCATAGGCTGCTCCCAGACAGCGCCTTCCCCACCGTACCCAAAGCTGCAATCCACTGGCTCCGCAGAAGGAGCAACCCTGTGACCCTCAGTCCCTCCGTGGTTCCACTGATCCGGCCGCCATCTCTCTTGACTATGGTTCGGACACTCCTTGGCGAAGTGGCCCACCTTCCCGCAGTGGAAGCAAACAACATCTCATATAGGGCCCCTGATGGGCCCCTTCTTCTTCTCAACCTCTTTTGCACCCCCCAATGTGTAGGTTGGGGTGCGTCTTTCTTTTGGATAGAATCCCTCTGAAGCAGCGAAGGCCTCCGCCAGTTTCAGTGCCTCCTCACAAGACGAAAGCGAGTGTTGTTGCACCCACTGCTGCGTACGACCCTCCAGATCGTCGAGGAATTGCTCTAAGATTATCTGGTCCACTACGGCCTCCTTATCACACATGGCCAGATTAATCCATTTACCAAACAGATCTACAGCTACAGGCACCAAAATGGCCCCACAAAATGCCAACCTTTATATGGGGCACCTGGAAGAAGAATTCCTCAAGAACTGCACCATCAAACCCATACTATACCTAAAGTATATAGACATCTTCATCATTTGTACTGAAACCCTCCAATCTCTGATTGATTTCCATCACAAATTCAATAATGATCACCGCCCTCCCATCAGACTCTCTCTTGAACATTCCAACACCAACATTTCCTTTTTAGATACTGTGATCAATATCCAGAAGGGTAAAATACAAATCACCATATACAGGAAACCCACAGACTAACGTACATATCTACACAGAACCAGCAATCACTGTAAACACACTAAGAAAAGCTGCAATGACTCTCCGCCTCCAAATTTGCACTGAGGAGAATACCCATGATTGCCACCTTGCAAATCTCAAAAGGGCTTTTACTCAGCAAGAACACTCATCCAGAGAGATAGATCACACTTTTGAAAGGGCCATCCAGATACCACATCAAGAATTGCTGCTGTACAGAAAGAAAGCCCCCGCAAATCACACACCATTAGTTATGATATACCATCCTTCCCTGGTACCTATAAGGAAAATCTTCAAACAATTGTAACCCATACTAGAAGAAGACCCAATCCTTAAAGAGATCTTCCTAGAACACCCATCTTAGCCTTTAAACAAGCAATGAACCTCACCAACAGAAGCAAACTTCCTATCGCCCAAAACACACCAAATTGATCAAGACCATGCCATGACAAGAAATGTAAAACTTGCCAACACATTTCCACCACCTCCACAATAACTACACCCCACAACAAAACCATCACCATTCCTGGATCTTACTACACCTGCACCTCAGAAATGTAATACAACTCATCCAGTGCACTGAATGTCCTGATGGAAAATATGTGGGAGAAACCAAAAAACAACTACGCACCAGAACGAATGCACACCAAAAATCTATCAAAGACAAAAACACCCAATTACCTGTGGGTGCGCACTTCTCACAAGACAACTCTCTCTCCAGTCTCTCAGTTCTAATCCTCAAAGGGAATTTACAAAACATCTTTTGTACACAAGCCTACAAACTTCACAAAAAATCATGGACTAAATATAGTAAATTTTCACAGACTTCTTGTCACACTTTCAGTTTCTTTTCTGCCTTGGAGAACTCAGAACAGCAGAGTCTCCCAATGCCTGAAGAAGGGCATTTGTGCCCAAAAGCTTGCAAAGAACTTTTTTCCAACTGTTTAGTTGGTCTGATAAAATATATCACATTTACCCAAATAACCTTACCTGGATTAAATATAGACATTGGATTTATGGCACATTATAAACTGCCTGCCATCCCAGGTAACCACTCTTCATTTTATCACTGGTCAACATTCCCCTTTTCCCCCACAACACCCATCTCACACTTATTAACTTCCCTCCCCTCTGATCTTCCCTGCTACACATTTGCATTTTCACAGACCTACACATTTGCTACACATTTGCATTTTGCATACTGGCTTAAGCTTTTATTACACCCAGGAGAGTACACAAACACCAGCAGAACTCTCCCTATGCCTAAAGAAGGGTGTTTGTGCCTGAAAGCTTGTTAAGAACAATTTTTTTTCCAATTATTTAGTTGGTCTAATAAAAGATATCAAATTTATCCAAAAAACCTTGTCTGCCTATCTGCATTTTTAGGCAATTCATTTTTTGTAAATTGTTTTCTAGGCATTTCCATCCATTCAAGAAGAACCAATCTCTATCCTGAAGATGGTCAGACAGATGCAAAACAGAGGTTTAGAAAGGAATGGGGAATATAGGGCCTTTAAAAAAAAATCTATTAGATGACCTAGAAACATGAGAGCACTCTAAACACTGGTCTTAAAGGCCTATAAAATAAAGGCCCCATTGAATGCTGCTGCCAAAAAAACCCAAGAAACTGGAAACCTCTCTGGAAAGTAGAAATATTGATTGGCATATTGTGAAGTGCAAGAAAAATGTATTTTCCCCTCCCCTTCTGAGGCTGGTGGCCTCTCAGCAAGCCTCTTGACAGTTGCACTTGAATTGGTTTGTCACAATCACTTTGGAGGTCGCATTTGTCATGCTTTTCTCCCTGTTGATTGAAGTCACCTAAACAGGTGGGGCAAGATGGTTTGGGAATAACAACAAAAACAACAACATAAATAATATAAACTCCCTCTGCCCAGAGAGTGAGACGGTAAATGTTGGTATTCAGTGTCCATAATGGTCCTGCAGCATTCCCACTTCCTTTTTCTGTCCATAAGAACTCATGGTTTTAAATAACATTTATTCCTAAATATTGATGGCAACATAGCAACATATATAGCACAGTTAGAACAGAAGGCATCAGAGTTAATTCTGAACTTGAGTTTGGAGCTGGACAGAAATACACAAAAGAAAGTAACAGAAACCTAAAGGGCCTGATTTTCAGAGCTGCTAAACAGTGATATACAAACAGCAATTAATGGGTACTGGAGGCATCCAGTACCTCTGAAGGTTTAAAGAGCCTGATTCCAATTCCACTGAAATCAAAATGAGCTTTACCATTATTTCAATAAGAAGCAGAACAGGAGCTAACATTTGGTGTGTGTTCTACTTCTTTAATATAGCCATAGACAAAGATTGATTGCCATACATAAAGCCTCTGAAGCTAGCTGGGACTTGCAGAGAAAAGTCAGAGGCAGATACTCCAAGTTTAATTTTATTCTTAGCTGTAATTCATTTCTCCAATCTTGGGAAATGGGGTTGTCATCCTTATGTGAGTCAGAGTCAGGCATTTTGCTTTCTCCAGCCCTATTTTTCAGCTTTTAAAAGAAACAAATTTCAGTCCCAGCAGTGGGCTGTATGCTCAGCTGCTGTCAATCACCGCCGTTCCATATGGCTCCTGTTATCAGAGATTTTAGGCCTCTCGCTGTCTTTAATGTATTGTACCTCATATAACACCTCTGCCTCAAACAGAAGTACTTTTGCCTCATTTTTATAGATGGGAAACCGAGGTACACATTCTATCTAAAGACTTATTTCACTGATTAGGCATGTAAGCGTACTGAGGAAATGCAATGCAATCTTGTTCCACCTTGTTAGAGTCCCTAAATATCCATTAATACATCTATTTTTGTACCAGACTTTTGCCTTAACACCAAGCTGCACAAGAAAGCAGCGAGAAAGGGGAGTACCTGCCTGCCGTTTGCATTAACCGTTTTCCATGGACTCAAGCAGCATGGAATAGGATCACACTTAGATGCCATGGGGGAACAGGATCTGGCCCCAAGTGACTGTCCTGAGGTCACACAGGACATCATAACAAGTTAAATGATATTGGGGACCCCTGAGTCACCCATTCCTATGGGTATATAAGGAGCTGTCCTATTGTATTATTGGGAACATACCATAGGTGATTTACAGAAGAGTGTTACAAGGGGTGCAAAGTGCTGAGTATCCTCAGTTTTCCATCACCCCTCAGTCAAAAGTGACGTGCTGCTGTATTTGACTACAAAAACTTTTCATAAAAACTAAATCTTTGAACTTGCAAGGCTAAAAGACAACAAATACCATTTATGCTGGGTGGGTGCTGGTCACACAGCTGCATTCTCAAATTGTTACTGAAAAAAAGATTTTTAAATGCCATCAGGAAAGCTGTAGGGGCAAACTCAGACATAGCTGAACTAGGTGCAACTTCACTAACTTTCAATGATGTTCTAAATCTAGCTTGGGGTCCTGCCATCAGATTTCTCTCCTGAGATAGCCTGTGGCATTCAAGACTGGAAAAAGCCTAGCTGGGTCTCTGCTGTTTTCCTGCTTTACACTGGCTGGCAGTACAATCACTATCGTACCTGGAAAGGCCTTTGTGCCATATGACATGCAATCAAAAATGAGATGTATATTTGCACTTTATAAAATGCTTTATGGATGCTCTCTCCTACCAGGTGGTGTGTGGTTCTGCCAATGGGTCCGACTGAACTATTGGCTCAAAGTGGCTTGGTTATCAGAAAGGAAATGCTGGGTCCAATTCTGAGAAACCACGGTGCCAGGAGCACACAGCCAAGCAGCTGTCTCTTTTGGATCTGTTGGTCCAACTTGGACCTCGATACACAGGCATTCATGACATCTCAGAAAGTGTCATTACCATAATGCCTCAAGATCCCAGCTCAAACTGGGCACCTGGTGTGGTAGGTGGTGTACAAAAAACAGAAGATACTCCCTGCACTGAACAGCCTTGTAAATCTGACCGAAAAAGAATCTATAAAGCGAAAGTGAGGCACAGGAATGTGAAGTGACTTGTATAAGGTCACAAAATAAGTCAGTGGCAGAGAGGCAAGACCCCATGACTCTCATTGCCCTTTCCTCTTCATTGGCTGTTACTGCTCCAATACTTGACTGACCCCCAGCCCTCAGATGTGGTTTTTCTGCCTCATGTTTCTTGATTCAGGGTAGCTAGCTCTGGAAATGCAATTTATTAAATACACACAGTGCCTGTTTCCAGTTAGAAACAGTTCACACTTTGCTGCTGACTCTGTTGTTTTTAAACAAACAAAGGGTCAGTCATATAGGCTAAGTACAGACAGTAAAAAAACCCTGAGACTGAATCAATTCAATCTTCACAGGTTAGTCGAAACTGAGTAGATTGAACCAATAAGCAAGTGAACAGACATTCACTTTTGATTCTGGAAATGCAGCCACATGCCTGCAGTGGCCCAGGCCAGCTGCTTGGGGTGGGGGTGCTAGAGCACGCTTCCCTGCTTGCCTGGAGCAGACAGCTTGGGCTAAAGCTAGCCTGCCCACCCTGCAAGGAGGGGTTTGCAGGGGAGGTGCAAAGCATCCTGGGATGCTGGGGGACTGAGAGTTAACTTGAAACTGGAGGGGATCTGAGACAGAAGTTCAATAAACCCATTTAACCAAAACCAGTTGAGTCTGATAGTACATCCATCCAAGCTTATCTTATTAAACCCATTTTGGCCGTTTTGAAAGTGATTTATATGCACTGAACTGTCGTATTACAGAATTGAACTGGTTTCCGATCACTTATACCGGTTTGTGTGTAATTTCTGTCCCTAGCCATAGGGATTTGACTCTGCCTTTTTACCCATGGGCATACCATGCGACACTGGCACCTTCTCATGGCCACATATGGAGTTCTATACATATAGGAATTGGCTACAACTTTTTGAGTTATGGAACTGGAGCCCCTAGCACAGGTTTTAAGTGTGATTAAGGTGTTAATTGTGCCAGAAATAACAATTGACTAAACATTCACAAAATCTATGGTGCCTTGCATAGGCAACTGGTAGGGGGTGCATGGGGGTGCATGTGCCCCCCCTGATGGGGCCGGTGCCCCCCCAATGGCTGACATTGATGCTGTCGGTCAGGCTGGTGCCCCCCCTTACAGGGCCATCGCTGTCAGTGGCTTCTGCAGTGCCCCCCCGCCAAAATTCAGGAGGCACCAGTCATTCATGGTGCCTTATATCATAAACCAACCACAAAGAAATTACTTAAAAATGTAATATTCTTGTCGCTCTTTTGTATGGTGTCATAACTTGAATGGGTGGTATGCCATTTTGAGTTCTTATCCCAGGCAGCAGAAAAGCATGTTTCAGTCCAAAGACAGCAAGTTCAGCTCCTACTAATGACACAGCCAAGGGTGTTACATTATATTTCCATTTCCTAGACTCCCATCAGCACCAGTGGGAGTTTGGGGTTAATAAAAAATGGGTAACCCTAAAAAAATTAGCCTGGTGCTTAAAAGAGGGTCTCTCTATTCAGAGGCCAGTTCCAACTGGTCTGTATACGAGGACAAGGGGCTTTTGCAGTGCCTCTCCCCAGACTTCTGGTTTCCAAAGCTAAGCTATTTATAGGTGCAGTTCCCAACATCAGACAGTAAACCAAGTCTAAATAAATTCTAATTACCACATCCATTTCTTTTCAGCTCCTAGGCCTCTAGCTTCCTCTGCCTTATTATAGTATCTATTACCTATAAATATCAGAATCTGCATTTTTTCTAACTTTCAAAATCAAACTAAGGACCCATTGCCATAATCCTGGCATATGATAAAATTCAACTGAAATCAAGCATACTCTCCTGCAAAGAGCTAAGCTAAAACAGTTTCCTCAAGGGTTCACTGTACAATTTGTATTTTTCCTCTGGGGTTGGGAGAAGGAGGGCAATCCAAATATTTAAACTTACTTGCAATATAAATTAAAAACAAATAAATGGAGACTTTATTTGCTAAATGGTCAGTGCTTCTGGCTGCTATTTACCTAAGCAGTTTGAATGTTTGCAGACTCTTGATCTACAGTATAACTTCACAGGGGGGCACAACACCCAGGCAAAGAAAAGGCATATTGACCATTTCACTCCCTCCAGGGTAAACCTGACAGAGTTAGCTTGAGAATGCAACATCATAGTCCCACAGTAAGGATGGGTTAGAGGCATTCACCTGACTGTCAGTGTCCATGAGTCAGCGTGAAAAGTAGGAGATAATGTAACCCTGTGCCCAATTTCAGTGGTTCCTCTCCTTGGAGAAGGCTTGTGAGCTGCTATTACCTCTAACAGAGAATGATCTCCACGATCTGAAATAGCAAGGACAGATTGCCACAGCCCCTTATAAATAGGGTATCTAGCTTTCCTGTCAGGAAAGCTTTTCAGGACCCATGAGCAAATTGTTTTATTAAAATTCGCATGCTTAGATTCTGGTTGCTCGGCTTATTGGTTTTTGTTTTTTAACTGAAGGGAGTAAAATTTCAGCTAGGAAATAAAACATTGTTAGTTAGCTGTATTTTCTGACAAAAACCAAAAATAAAGTCCTGTGCATTTGGACATCACCCACTTCAATCCCTAAGAAACCTTTCATTGAACAAATGGTTTCAGTGAAAAAATACAACCAGCTCCAGAAAGAGGGGGTTGATATAGGCCAGGGGTTGTCAACTGGGGGTCTGTGTTGAGGCTGTAGGGAGTACACACAGGCGGGCAGGTGGGCGGGGACAGAGTGCGCCCTGGGGCACAGTGATGGTGTCTCCTTTGGCACCTTCCCATACTTTGCTTCTTATCCAGGGGAGAGGGAGGGGTGCAATGGGCGCTGCTGGCCCCACACAGTACACGGCAGTGCCTCCCTGCCCCCCACCTGAGCTCACTCTCTGTGCCCGCTCCCAGGAGCATGGCTGGGGAGGCGAGGGCAGCGGTGCCCCTCTGCGGGCCGCACACACACCACCCAGCTGGCCAGGAGTGGGGGCGGGGCTCACACACAGCAGCCACCACCATTCCACGTTGCTGCCGTGCTCCTCACTGCTCTCCTGCAGCCAGTCATGCGTGTGGCTCCGCAGGCTGCTGACATGTCTTGCACCTCACCCGCCGCCTGTCGGCAGCCCAAAGAGCCACATGTGCAACCAGCCACAGGAAAGCGGTGTGGGGCAGTGGTGGATGCCATGTGCGAACCCTGCCGCCCCTTCCCACCTGGTCCGGCCAGCCCTAGGCAGCGCGTGTGCAGACCACAGAGGTGCACCACTGCCCTCGCCCCCCCAGCCCTGCTCCTGGAAGCAGGCACAGAGACACACTCCCCCGCCCCCACCAACTCCTTCCTTTTCCCCTGCCCTGCCACTTCTCCCCACACACACTTACATGCTGCAGGGGCGGAGGGGGAGGTATCTGCATCTCTGTGTGTCTGCCCACACGTCTGCGTCTGCATCTGCATGTGTGTGTGTGTGTGTGTGTGTGTGTGTATCCTGCCCACCCAGCCGCAGTAGGCACATGGCACTGTAGAGCTCTTGGGGCAGCAGGGTGCAGAGTCCAGCCTGCACCAGCAGCTGCCTCCACCCTGCACACAGATCTGGAGGGCACATGCCCCCCAGACGTCCACTGGGGTGAGCACAGTGGCAGGAACTGCCCCCCCTTCCCTGCGCCTCCTGGACAAACTGGTCTCGTGGCTCCATCCCACGCTCCACCCTGGCTGTGCAGCCCCTGCCCCAGCCCCACTCCCTCCCTCACCAAGGGGGCTTCAATCTGCCTCCGCCCCTTAAAACCAATAAAAAATATATAAAGGAGTACATGAGCTGAAACTTTGAGGCAGAAGGGGTATACTTGTTAAAAAAAAGGTTGAAAACCCTTGATATAACCAAAGAAACTGATGCAAGTACGATATGCAGTTTTCCCCCAATTTCCCCAGAACAGATAGCCAGGCCAACCCGCTTATGTACCAGGGGTCATTATGATACTTGTCCATCAGATTTCTTGGGGGAATTGCTGAAAAGTAATCATTATTCCCTTTATTTTTCTCTGCCTTTAAAATTTGAATAGCCAAAAGGCTAAATTTTTCCCCTAGCAGATTTTAAAAGCTCAGCCCAAGATGAAGTAGTTCACAGAACTAGTTTCAGGACTGGTTTCAGGAATCTATTCCTGACTTTGTCACGGACTGAAAGTGTAAACATGGGGATAGTCATTTGACCTTAGTTTCATAGTTGTAGGCTCGGAAGGGACCTGAGCAGATCATCAAGTCCGACCCCCTGCCATGGCAAGAAAAAGTACTGGGGTCAAACGACCCCAGCAAGGTGTTCATCCAACCTCCTCTTAAAGACCCCCAGGGTAGGAGCCAACACCACTTGGCTTGGAAGTTGGTTCCAGGTCCTAGCCACCCTGACTGTGAAGTAGCGCCTCCTGATGTCTAGCCTGAATCTACCCTCTGCCAGCTTGTGACCGTTATTTCTAGTCACTCCTGATAGTGCTCAGGGGAACAGGGACTCCCCCAATGCCTGCTGGTCCCTTCTGACTAGTTTGTAACAGGCCACTAGATCCCCCCTCAGCCTTCTCTTGTGGAGGCTGAACAGGTTCAGGTCCCTTAGCCTCTCCTCGTAGGGCCTGCCCTGCTGCCCCCTGATCATGTGAGTGGCCATCCTCTGGACCCTCTCAATGCTGGCCGCATCTCTCCTGAAGTGCGGCACCCAGAACTGGATGCAGTACTCCAACTGCAGCCTGACCAGTGCTGCATAGAGGGGGAGGATCACTTCTTGGACCTGCTCGAGATGCATCTGTGGATGCATAACAAGGTGTGGTTGGCCTTCCTGACCACGTCCCCACACTGTCGGCCCATGTTCATTTTGGCATCAATAATGACTCCAAGATCCTTTTCTGCCTCTGTACTGACAAGAAGAGAGTTCCCCAGCCTGTAGGTATGCTGCTGGTTCTTCCTCCCCAGGTGTAGCACCTTGCACTTGTCAGTGTTGAAACCCATCCTGT
>NW_005842808.1:377769-390803 GCF_000455745.1 Alligator sinensis | reverse complement strand
TTTTCCAGTCCTCTGGCACCACACCAGAGCACCATGAGTGCTCATAAAGCCGTGCCAGGGGTCCCACAATGACCTCTGCTAATTCCCTCAGCACCCTGGGGTGAAGATCGTCAGGACCAGCTGATTTAAATACGTCCAGTCCCTCCAGAAGTTCCCTAACTAGATCCTCACTGACCCTAGGCCTGGGTGTGCCTCCCCCAGGGCCTGAGGGGGTCCTGGCAGATGGGCTGATCTGGTCCCTGCTCAGGAAAATGGAGGCAAAGAAATCATTAAACAGGCTAGCCTTGTCATCTGGTGCGACAACCAGATTTCCTAGCATGTCTTGCAGAGGCCCCACGTTACCCGGTACCTTCTTTTTGCCCCCTATGTATTTAAAAAAGGACTTCTTGTTGTCCTTGATCTGGGTAGCTAGTCCCAGTTCCATCTCCGCCTTGGCCTTCCTGACCGCCCCCCTACAGCCCCGAGCAACCGAGGTATAGTCCTCCCTGGTGATGGCCCCTCCCTTCCATTGGGTGTACACCTCCTTTTTAGCTAGGAGACGTTCCCGTATGCTTTTGGTGAGTCGTGGGGGCTTTTGCGCCCTCTTGCCCCCTTTGATTCTTGTTGGGATTACCTCCCTGTGGGCATGGAGGATCGTCTCCTTAAGGAACAACCACTCTTCTTGGACACCTGACTCCCCTCCCCTCCAGGACCTCAGTACTTCCCCAACTATTCTTCTTACCTCATTGAAATCCGCTCTCCTGAAGTCCAGGGCTGCTGCCTTGCTGCAGGCTTTTGCCACCTTGCGCTGGATGGTGAATTCCAGCAGGTGATGATCACTGTCGCCCAGGTGGTTGAGCACCCGCAGCCCCCTCACCAGGTCGTCGCCTGTGGCCAGCACCAGATCCAACAAGGCATCTCCCCTGGTGGGGCTGTGCACCTCCTGAGTTAGATGGAGGTCCTGTAACTCGGCTAGGAACCTACGTGAGCGGTCAGACCTGGCTGACTGCTCTTCCCAGCAGATGTCTGGAAAGTTCAGGTCACCCATGATGACCACATCTTTTTGACCTAACTACCTCCGTGAGCTGACTTAAGAATTCCCAGTCTAGCTCTTCCCCTTGGTTGGGTGGCCTGTAGTAGACCCCCACAGTTAAGTCCCTTTCCCCTCAACTCCCCTGTATTCTAACCCAGAGCACTTCAGTGTGCCCCTCATCTGACCTTCTGCTACTAGATGAGGATGTGTATTCCTCCTTGATGTAGAGCGCCACACCCCCACCTTTCCTCCCTGTCCTGACCCTCCTGTACAGCCTATAGCCCTTGATATTCACCACCCAGTCGTGCGTTGGGTTCCACCATGTTTCTGTGAGCCCCACTATGTCTGGCTTGGTGTCAGCTAGCAGGAGGGTAAGTTCCTCCTGCTTGTTCCCCATACTACAAGCATTTGTGTAGAGGCATTTGAGGCCCCCTTATCTCAGCACTGCCCGGGCCCCAGTTGTTTACCTGGGTATTCATTCTGCTCGTCGTTGGTCCAGGCTGGGCTGTTCTTGTGGGTGTCTCTTGGTTTTTTGGTTCAAGGCTTCCTCCGCCCTCATCTTCCCCGTCCCCCAACAAGCCTAGTTTAAAGCCCGACCTCCTTCACCTCTGGAGTGGAACAGTGACAATAACTTTTCTTTCAAAAGGGAGGGTTATGAATCTTACCTGTTAATTCCTGTAAAACAGCTGTGAGAGGGCCAAATGCTTATGACTAACATAAGTTAGTGACACAAATGGTGTCAAGATAAAAGGCAATCCTTGTCCTAAATACTTTCCACGTGGAAATCACAAAGATGTGGCCTAGGGGTTATGAAGTAATTTTGATTTGAATAAAAGATACTGGATAGAAAACACCTTTTACAAAGAGGTGGCGCAGCTACTGCTCCTCACTTGCTAGCCACACTAAAGCTCTCTTTAAAGAAGCACCCTGATAAACTTTTCATTTCAGTTTTTCACACATTTCCTTGGCTGTGTGTGTTATCAAAATCTGGAAAACTTCATGTCTCTGGTGCTATGGCCAGAGGCTGCTCATCCATAACAAAACTCACTCAGAGAGACTTCAAACAGAATAGGATACATCAAAAGAAGCAGGATGGTCATAGCCCTTCCCAGTAGGGCTTCAATGAAGTTGCAGTCTTTGAAGAATCCCTTGAGTTCTAGAGGTGAGTTTGACTCAGCAAAGCATGGTCGTGCCTCTGCTTCCACTGTCATAGTCCTTGTGAAGCTAACAGGAGTGCTAATATCCCCCAAAACATCCTCTAAACAGTATCTGAACAACATTGCCCCCCACCCCGCTACACAAGACAGAAGTGCTTTGTTCTCATCTACTTTGCCCTATATATCACCCCAAACTGCATCTCTGCTCTTATGTCCCCCCTATCCCCTTTCCAATGTACTCACATTCTCCTCATCATTTTTCCTTCCCATTCTCTGCTTTCCACTGACAGGGGCCATCCCCAGGGCCAGTCACAGTATCAGCCCACCCACCTGTCTAGGGCAGTCCATCCACCTACCTTTCCTGCCACAGTTTTGTTGTAATAAGATAGTTGTTTGTAAGGCAGAAGGGTACCCATTTACTGCCCTGATGCCAAGGGCATTATACATGGCTCCGACCTCCCTTTTACCATGTCCTATGCCTCGCAGAGGGCATCCAGATCACTCCTAACAACCCCCAGCCCCATTGCTGGGCTGCACTAGGCCACTGGCCCAAACTATCCAGTATTACTCCCCCGGCCCCATTGCTGGGCCACGCTTGGCTTCAGGCCCAAACTTGGCCTCAGGCATCCAGAGACTTCCCTTGGCTGTACATGCCTGCTGACTGGGGCCTCAACATATGCACACACTCTGGACTTCCTGCCTCTCATTAGGCTCCTAGCCTTTCTCACTTTACCCCTCTCTGGGGTCACTACTCCACCCCCTCACTGGGGTTGTGAGGCCTTACGCCCCTTAGGCCTCAGGTGTCTGTTGATGTGCCTGGACCTCACTCTCGGCCTATGACCCACTAAGGCCTCAGATGTCTGCCAACATAACCTGGACCTCGCTCTCTTTCGGGCCCCCCACTAGGCCCCACTCTCATTTAGGCCTTGGGTCTCTGGCTCTTCTGGCCCCTGTGCTGTTGCCCAAACCTGCTGCTTTTCTGCTAGGGTGTGCTCCCTTAGCCTTTCCCCTCCACAGATCTAGTGCTGGGGATGGAGAGTCAGCCCAACTGGGCTGACTCTCTGCCTCCGGCCAAATCTAGCACTGGGGATGGGAAGTCAGCCCAACAGGGCTGACCCCATCCCCAGCATTAGATCGGGTTGGGGGCCAGGGAAAGTCAGCCCAACTGGACTGACTTCCATCCCCAGTGCTATGGTCGAAACCTTTCGACTTTCGAAAGGTTTTGACTAGCCTCATTTTGTTTCAAGGCTGTTTTGAGGCCCTTAGTTTCATTTCGATTTTGCTGTTTCAACCTCAGAATGAGTTGAAACAGTGTTGAAATGAAATGTCTGGCGAAATTTCACACAGCCCTAATATATACTCTCTTTAAATACTCTTCAAGCAATTCCCTCACCCCTATCATTTTCTCTACTACTTGGAGGACCTTTAGCTTGTCTAATGGAGGCTGAAGGGTAGACTCCCTTTCATTTTATGCATGCAAATGGGATGTATACATAGCCGCAAAACAGCATGTTTTGCCACCTGCAGTTTCAAATTATTTCACACTATAGTGAAATAGTATCACCCAGCATGTGCACTGCTTAAGAGCAGAACAAAGGCTACTCTCCCAAGTTTTCACCCCAGTGAGAAGCAGGCAGTAAGAGCCCCAGGTTCTAGGTCCCCCTGATGTATTAGAAAAGCACTGACACTGCATCTCCTACTTCCCCGAACAGTGCTCCAACAGCAAGGCATTATCTAAACCAGTGGTTCTCAACCTTTTTTTTTTCTAAGACCCATCTGTAAACATCCAGTTTACAGTGCCCAGTGCCCCTCATTCCTGACCCACTGGCCCCAGGCCCCCCAGTATGTGGGGAAAAGAGGGTATATGCAGGGCATGGGGACCCCCAAGCAGCCCTTCACAGGCAGGAATTCTGACATTCTGCAAGGGAAAAGTCACAGTTTCCTATATTTTTCTCCTTTAAAGGAAAATCCATTATTAAAGTTGGTTTTCAGCCCTTTCATATATTCTTGTGACCTACTTTTGGGTCACAATCCACAGGTTGAGAAATGCTGATCTAGACCCTTCTCCAGCCCTTCACTCCAAGCTGATCAACTGGGCAGCCAAGAGGAAGAAATATGTATGGCCTGAAGGAAATAAACAAGCATGGGTGAGTTTGGCTGAATAAGACACATGCTGCCCTAGAAGTGAGGAGGTCCTTGGTCCTAGCTTTCAAAAGGGCAGTTTCCTGTGTGCTGTTTATCTAATATGTGATAAATGCAAGGTGCATTAAGCCAGTTTCTAGATAGTTTGGTACCTCTGGTTTTTATTTGTAACCTAGGGTGGTCTTCCCAAAACCATGATTATTTCTGTGAGAGCTTATGATATGCATAACAGCTGTTTCAGTGAAATGCTAGTTAAGATTCAGATTTTTTTTAAAGGCGCTTAGAAGAGAATTCTGTCAGAAGTTACAAGATTCAAGCAACCAGGGCACAGAAATGACTTGCTGAAAATGAAACCCCTTTGTTTATCTTGTCTTTGCCTTTGCAGAATGTAATGCAGTCAGCAGCAGCAGCTAGTATTTCCTTCTGGTTTGAACAGGAGGGGTGCCTGATCTGACGACTTTGCTTGCATAGAAAATGAACTTGATTCCTGTTGACATTTGCAGGGACTGTGTAGGTGGTGCTGGTGGCATTTCTCAGAGCTCCTTAGTGGTTTGTTCAGATTCTTCACACTACTGTGAAAGGAAATAGTACCCAGAAGTTGGTGGAGGGAACTGCACAAATGAATCCCTTCTGGAGACAGCACATTTCAAAAGCCTTGCCATAGAAAGACAACTCCTGCCATTACAGATTCTATTCCTCTGTCCCGAGAGCCCTTGGAGTCAGTCCTAACTGGGTAAGCATTGAGGAACAATGGGCTGCACTGCTAAGTTTGTTCCAACTCAGCTGTTGCAGATGTTCGTGGTCTCCT
Source organism: Alligator sinensis (assembly GCF_000455745.1). Lineage (NCBI taxonomy): Eukaryota > Metazoa > Chordata > Crocodylia > Alligatoridae > Alligator > Alligator sinensis. Next base: position 385,684 of record NW_005842808.1, on the reverse strand, counting down.
AGTTTCCAAAAGAAAATGTAAAGAATGTGCTGCTTTTTCCCTTATGCCCTTCAGAGAGGGGTTTATCTTACAGAATCACTGTGTAAAAAGACTACTGTTCCCATTTCACAGTAGGAGCAACAGAGCAGCGAGCAAGCAGCTGGTGGTTCCAGTAAGCTACCTCCATAAGAAGGAGCCACAGGAAAAGAGGGGACACCAGCCACTTCGCAAGTTTGTTAAATGTGGAGGTAAAGTCTTGGTTTAGGCCCAGATGTGTTCAGTATTCTTACACTGCTGCATCTGTCTGCCTGTTTCTGCATGGTATTGCATTGTGCAGACACACCCCAGAGATGGGTCTGAAATAGGGTTTCAGATCTATCTCTGGGGGAAGCACAGAGATAGATCCTTATAGGCTAAGTATCAACAGTCAAAAAATCCAAGGCTGAAGCAATTCAATCTTTGCAGGTTAATGTACGATGTATAGATTGAACCAATAAGCAAGTGAACAGACAGTCCCTTTTGATTCCAAAAATGCAGCACATGCCTGCGGTGGCCCAGGCCAAAAGCCAGGGGGCGCTAGAACACACCTCCCTGCTCAGCTGAAGCAGGCAACTTGGGCCAAGGCTAGCTTGCCCACCGTGTCTGTGGGGGGGAGGTGCAAAGCATCCTGGGATGCTGGGGAACTGTGAGTTAACTGGAATCTGGAGGGGATTTGGGACAGAAGTTCAATAAACTGATTTAACCTAAATCAGTTAAGTCGGATACTACATCCATCCAGGTTTATCTTAAACCAGTTTCAGCCATTTTGAAAGCAGTTTATGTGCACTGGACTTCTGTGCGTTATAGATTTGAACTGGTTTCTGATCACTTATACCAGTTAATGTGTAATTTCTGTCCCTAGCCATAAAGTCACTGCCTATATAGTTACCATTCTGCTAACTCAGAACCTGTTCCTAAACTTACTGGGGGCACAGGAATGTTTCAATTAACTCTGATAGGAACACACTGGATCCCAAGCACCTTGAAGTAAGTTTCATAGGAGTGACACATGATAGAGAGAGAAAGCAGCATTTACTGGACATATTTTGAGTTAGGCTCTTTCATCACATGTACCGATTATGTGAAAAGCAGCATAAGTTCTGCTTTTGTTATTGCCAGTTTGGAAAACCTCCTCATCTTCAACCCCTCCTAGGTATCATAAAAGCTGCCTGCCCCCTAACAAAGCAGAGTGCTGCAACATTTGCAAACCATGCTGAAAAAACAAAAGAAAACAAACAAAAAAAAAAAACCCAAGGGCAACTCAGGTCTGTTGAGGACATCAGCGTTTGTTTTAGCCACCTGGCTCAGTATGGCACAAGGAGAATAATAAAGGTTAAAGCCCACTTCAGAAATCATTGTCGCTTGATTTCTACCTTTCTGAGCAAAGAATCCTGTTTTAGTGTCCCCTTGAGAAGATCCCAGCTTATGCTATCTCCAGCTGAGGACATACTGACATCTAGTGACCATCAACTGTATTACAAAGATTTTTTAAAAAATAAATTAAAAATAAATAAAAGTCTGTTGTTTGGATATTGGCATGGGGGTCTCCAGAATTAATTTTTAAGTTCTGTTACCACATGCAAACTGTAATGATGTACCAGTAAAATGAGTAAGCTATCTTTACCAGGTTAACTCTTGTTAAGCAACTGCTTTAAATGTTTGCAATAGTTTTATTCAACTTTAATTAGACATGAGACATTGTGAGCCAGTGAACAGAGCACTGGAGAAATGACTCAGTAGACTTCAGTTATTCTTCCAGCCCCACTACTAGATGGCATTTGCTCCCCTCTTCTACTGGAGCCTCAGTTCCTTCATCAGTAAAATGGCAATAATGATACTGACCTCATTTGTCAAGTGCTGTATAAGAGTTGGGTGTTGTTATGATAGCAGGTTGCTTCTACAAGTGATTAACAGAGCTTAAGTCCATGATATAGGGACTGTTAAGATAGTGGAAAGTTAAGAGGAAATGCTGAAGGCCACTGATGCACAGGAAGAGGGGAACAAAAGTAACAGGAATGTGCTGAACATGATGAAGACCCCTAGCAACTGCTTAGCAATGATGAGGGGCACCCGCAGTCAAAGTATGGGTTGGAAATAAAATGCCATATAGGAGATATCATAGATGTAAAGTAAGTAAACAGTAAACAGGAGCGGGATTGTAGAATGGGAGGGAAAAAGGCTGGAGAAGGGAGGGAACAAGGTGGGGTATATGTTAATCAAGCTTAATAAAAGACTGTTAAAAAAAGATACTCTGGGTCACTCCCATTTTGAGTGTCCCGAGTGGTATCATGCAATAAACCACAGCTTTGATAACCCAATGAGTGTACTGGCTTGCTGCTCGTCATTAGGCATCGCATGGAATTGGGGTCTAACATCTTGGCATAGTAGACAGGATATGACATGGCCTTTGGTCGGACTGATCACCCAACTGCCAGGTAAATACCAGGATTTATACCGGGTAGGCCTGGGGATCGCCTAGCTAACCTATTGTCATGGCAGCTGGTTCTGAGGCGTAGGGTTAGAGGGACCTCTGGGATTATGTTGAGGGTTGAGTTAAACAGAATGGGGGCCCAATACAGGGACCTCAACAGAATCTGAGCTGGGTTATGGCTCAGGAATGGGCCGAGGCAGTCCTGGGAGACAAAAAGTGGAAAGAAACTTTTTGCAAAGCAACTGGCCTCCAAGCTTTAGCTTGGGGTGTTCAAGATTTCACCTTCAGACTGCTGACACCTAAGAAAAAGAGCCTCAGAGTAGAGCCTGCATCTTGGCCAGATGTACTTTGACTCTGATGACAGCCCTAGGCTTGGTAGATATAGAATTGTTTAATTGTTTGTATTGTTGCTTTTTTGTTCTTACTCTGTATCAATAAATTCACCTATTATTGACTGGTAGGTGTTGTGGTCAGTCTGAGGGTTGTGCCCGCCCTGAACAAAAGTATAGGTGCTGGGTTCAAATCCAGTCCAACAATCGGCAACTCCACCAGGACACAAGAGTAGTAACCTGACTGATCAGGGAATTTTGTTCTTGCAGAGTAATTTATTCTAGTGGGGTTAGCTAAGACTTGTAGTAAAGTAAAGTTGTATAATAAGTTATAAGTATTGTGCAGGAGATGTTTGTTACTGCTGACCAGGAGACTTTATTTGTCCAGGTCAGGCAGAGTAGTAGACATGATTATATGTTATAGTCCACTTAGAATTAAATAAGAACTTCCTGTTATGTTCACAATAAGAAGCTAAAAAGCAAAAAAAGCCACCTCTCTGCTGAAAAGTCTGTATAAATGAACAAGGTCCTTTGACTCTAGGGTCCTTGGGAATAATTACAGTCTTCTGGAAAGAAAAGGGCAACAGCAGGTATGTGTTTGCTGTGGAGTTTGTAAAGTGTAGGTTACCGGTGCAGGTTATAGCACGGCATAGTGTTATGCAGGCAGTGCAGCTTCAGAGAGATCAAAGACAGAGAAATGTAAGACAGACACTCTGGAATCCTGTGTGCACCAAAGAATAAAAGCAGCCTGTAGCCCAGAAAGAGATATGGTTAAGATCTGTCAAGGAAAGCAAAAACTAGAAGTTAGGTAAAACCTAGAAGAAAGTGTTGGGATTCTAGAGAGTTGCTTGAGAGAGAGAGAGAAAGAGAGAGAGAGAGAGAGAGAGGAAAAAAAGATCTAATAAAGAGTCTTCAGGGCCCTAAAAGACCAAGTGATCTGGCAGTCCAGAGAAGGGGCACAGAAAGAAAGATCACTATTAGAGCTGCCAGAACTGGGAGCCTGCAATCTCAACTGACCCGAGGAAAGGCCAAGAAACCAGAAGTCAGAGACTGTGACCATAAGGAGTAAAGAAGACCAGAGCAGGAAAGTGGAGAATTTGGTCGTGAGTATGACCTGAAACTGCCACCCTCCTAGGTGTGGTTAGTATAGTAGATCTACCTGTAACAGGGTAGGCTCTGCAAAATGCTGCATAATAACCACCCTAGGGAGGCAAATATAGTGCCTTAAAACCCTAGCTCCCACCTCCTTGTGGGTTATCCTTCATTAACAAAAGGCTAGGGAGAGCATACGCCAACAGAAAAACCCTTGGTGAAGGCCAAGGAAAAGGGATGTGGGGCTTGGAATGCCTGCCACTTTGAGAGGAGAGCACTGTTGTAAAAGCAGCCTCTGCAAGGTGCAAGGAGGGGAAATTTTTACCCTAAGTGACAGCCTGGCTATAAACCAAGCAAAGCCAGCCACAGTGTATGAGCTAAAAGTAAACTAACCAAGAGGGGTGTAAGCCCCTCCCTTTTTGTCCTTGTGTTTTTACAGGATGGAACCACCACTAAGGCATCATGAAGTTTACTAAGTACAGAAAAAAAATCAAGCTTGACTGTGTTATGTGTAGTAATTGTATTTTATTGTGTCTGTAAAATGTTATTGCTATAAGTAATTGTGATGTCAACTATGCTGGACTATGAAATGTAAAGTAAAACTTCTTGATAAGCTATGAAATACCTGAAGAGTGGCTAAAAAAATGATGCATCATGCAGAGCATCACCTCTATGACCTCATGGAGTTCAGCCATGCCAAAGATCAAGAAGGCTACTGAATTGTTTGTTTTATTGTCATCCTTTGTTTCCTTCCCCCCCGCCCTTGTTTTTTTTGTTTGTTTGTTTGTTTGTGTTAAAATTAATGTATTTTAGCTTGTATAGTAAAAATAGAAATGTAATGTAGTCTTATTAAATCCCAGAATTTGTGCAGAAATTGGGAACACAAAGTAAAATGATAGAAATCCTGAGGAAAACCAGGGCCATACCAAACGGACGTTGTTAAGCACGCTTATGGTAGCCATGTTTTGTTGTAGTAGTCTTTTCCTGTGCATGTGCTGCCTATGTCAACAGCAAACCAGAGGAGAATCCATTCAGCTGAATGTTCATACCAACAGCAAAGCAGAAAATGCTCCACTGATAGCCCCGACCCATTTCTTAGCTCGGTCTAAGAATGGCAATTGAACTGCCTGAGCACTCCCTCATCAGCAAGATCAATGATAGGCAAACGGCCAGTCCCTTGCCCAAGCAACACAAAAGCACCACCTACCTTGCCAAGCCCAAGGGGTGTATTGTGCGGGGAAAGAGATGGTCTCAGGAAAGTTGGCTGGGCCTTCCTTTGGCTGCCTACAGTAATTTTGTGAGGGAGTGTTAGGGTAGTGAGAAGTTAAGACAAGAGGAAATGCTGAAGACTGAAATGTGCAGGAAGAGGAGAATGAAAGTAACAGGATTGTGTTGAACATGCTATAGATAAAGACCCATAGCAACTGCTTAGCAATGACAAGTGGCACCAGCGGTCGAAGTATGGGGGGGAAATGAAGTGCCATATAGGGGTTATCATAATATGTAAAGCAGGTAAACAGTAAACAGGGGCAGGATCATAGAATGGGAGGGAAAAAGGTGGGAGAAGGGAGGGATTAAGGTAGGATTTATATAGACTATGTTTAATAAAAGATTGTTAAGAAGAATGCTCTGGGTCACTCTAGTTATAAGTGGTGTCATGCAATAAGCCACAGCTTTGATAATCCAATGAGTGTACCAGCCTGCTGCTATCTAGTCATTAGGCGTCACATGGAGTTGAGGTCTAACAGGGACCTAGCCTAGGAAATCCCGAGTCTTTGCCATACAGTCGTTACTTAACCTGCCATGCTGCCTTTTGGCAATGGGTGAGAAATCAATTCCATATCTGCACTTTATGAGATACTTTGGCATCACATTTGGGACAAAAGACTGCATTAACAATGTAGGGCATTAGTAATTATAGTTGGTCATCCTGTTCTGCAACTAAGTGGCTGCAGTTTTCATCTAACCTCCATCAATTAGTCAATCTATTTTCCTTTAAGGCTTTCTAGATCCTCTGCATTTGGTCTTAAAACAGCGCCTGCTGCCATTCGTGTCCTAGCTACTAGGGAACAAAATATGGACTGTGCAGCTCAGCTAAAGCTGCTGCATTTTACACCAATTTATTCCCACCCACAAATTTGCTCAGGGAAGAAGCAAAGAGTCTAATGGATCACAAGCAACATAATTTCCCATCCACAGATGTTTTTTCCCAGGCTCCTAAGCATATGTTTACCCTCTGGGAGATCAGTTTATTTAGTTGTTGCAGCAGGAGTCCAAAGTTGGGGAGAGGATGGAGATTGAGGGAATGGAATATGATTTAATTTTCCCAGGACATATTAGTTAGGGCTGTGCAAAGCTTTGATCCCTGATTCCATTTGGTGGAGATTCAGCCTGATTCAGTGGCTGAATCTCTGAAACTGAATCAAATCAGAGGACCCTTTAATCTCTCCGAATCGAATCAGAACCCTCTGAATTGATTTGGAGAGATTCAGAAAGATTCAGAGATTTGGGCATAGACACAGCTTTAAATGTTTTTTCTACATACCTCTAGGTACCAGGCAGCTCATGAATGCTGCAATGCTGGGGCGCATGGAGTGTCCCACAGAAGCATGGGGGGCCCCCAGCACGCTCGGCAGCAGACCTGGAAGTGGACCAGAAGCACTTCCGAGCCTGCTGGAGAGCGTGCTGGGCCCACCCCACCAGCTCAGTGACTGGTGCCTCCTGGGCCTGGGGTGCACCCAGGGTCCCCCTGTGGCTGATCGCTGAGCCAGGAGGTGCAGGGGGGGGCCCCCAGCATGCTCCCCGGTGTACCCAGAAGTGGGCCAGAAGTACTTTCGATCCACTTCCAGGTTCACTGCCAAGCACGTGGAGGGCCCCCCCACACTCCAGTGGGACGCTCCATCTGCCCCAGCATCACACAGCATTCACAAGCCGCGCTGGTACCTTAATGTATGTAGAAAAAACATTTAAAGCTGTGTCTATGGCCAAATCGCTGATTCTCCGAATCAGCATCGAATCTTCGGATTTGGATTTGGCATATTCGAATCAGGGACAGCGATCCAAATCAACGAATCGAATTGCTGTACCTGATTTGGACCGAATCTGAATCAAATAGGGCCTGCTTCACACATCTCTAATATTAGTTCCTCTCTTATTTTATGTGAGGATTTATGATCTTTGGCACTGCAGGTACTGGTCTGTGCTATCCAGCTCATGACCTCAGTAAAACACTTGTGAACAAGTCCAGTAAGCAGGGAATTTGTTCTCCAGGTCTGTACAGAACAAAAGCCCAATCAAACAGAATTGCCTAGGCCTTTCTCAGAAGGAAGAAGAATCTTTTCCGCTAAACTTCTGCATACACCCTTAATTGTACTTACCTCTTTTACCTTTGCTTTCTTTCTTGCTGATTTACATGCATGCCCATTCTGGACTTAACAAGCAGTGGTTCACTAAACTGGTAGTCCAGTGAATCAGGTACTGGCTTAGAAATCAGAAGTCTAGTATCCCATTCAGAGTTTTGCTATGGACCTGCTCCTAATCCCTTGTTTTCCCCTGAATTTTTTGTCTGGTCTATTTAAGCTGTAAACCTTTGGGAACAGGGAATCTTAAATATTGTGTATATGTACAGCACCAAGAGCATATAAACCCTGATAACTGCTGGAACCTTTCTTCTTTACCATTGTAGCAATTATATTCACAGAAACTTACAGCATTTCTTATCTCTACAAACATCACAGACACACAAAGTCATATAAAAAACCGTTCTGCTGTAGCAGACAAAAGAGATTTGTTTGTTAATATTTCACATCCTGGAACCATCCACCATAGGGATTTATCCACTAAGGCTGTGCTGCCATCCACCTTTTATCTAACAATCAGGATCTACCCCCCAGGTACTTTTATCATCTCTATGCTCGAATTTGCCATGGCATTCAGGTATCTTTGATAATATATAAAAATAAAATGTAGATAGGCATGCATCATTAAACAGTGGCAAGAAGAAAACCACTAATGTAGAAACTACACAGTTGGAAATTAATATTCC
>NW_005842808.1:336674-377626 GCF_000455745.1 Alligator sinensis | reverse complement strand
TTCCTGCTGCCCAACATTTTACTGACAGAAACAAAATCATTTGGTTTATTGATCCAAAGATTAATGGTCAAGGTTAACCTCTGCATTATCGATTTCATTTCTGCTGGCTGGATGTTAAGTGCTGAAATGCGTTATGTGGGACAGGAATCACTTTTCACAAATGAAGAGAAACTGGGGTGAGAGATCATGCCTGACAGCAGGGATCAGCTTCTGAGTTGCTATACATCACAGAAAGACCCAACAGAGAGGAGATATGCAACGAGAGGAGGGCAAGCATTTGCTGCAATCTGATACATCAGCATTTCTGAAATAATTAAGCTCCATCATTAGGTAGCAGTGGCTGGATTCCAAGGGCCAGATTCTGGTAGAATTCAGGAAAACTAATGCATCTGGAAAAAAGAATCTGACAAATAATGCAGGCTGAACTGAACTGAAATGTTTCAGCTTTCAGCTCCATGGGGAATTCAGAAACAATCCATTTGCCTCAACCAGAAATTATTTTTGATCAAAAACAAAATGCTGCGTTCCATTTGACAAACTCCCCAGAGCAATTCAAGCCACAGAATCTGAGAGCATAATTTCCTGAAGGCCTGGTCCTTTCCCCACACCTACTGTGCCTTTGAAGTGCCCTCAGCCACATAAAGATGATTTCTGAAATCTGAAAAATGTCATCTGTACCATTAGGTAAACTGGGATGATGTGGCTTAATAACTCAGTAAGTTCTCTTTGCAGCCTGTCTAGATAGCACCCACCTCTCTGTCCCTCTTTGATTCCTTTTCTTGGCTGCACCTCTATTCCCACAATGAAGGTGCAGGGATTCTGGGCAAGGTTGTGGAATCTCCATCCTTAGAGGTTTTTTAAGACTTGACTAGACAAAGCCTTGACTGGGATGATGTAGCTGGAGCTGGTCCTGCTTTGAGCAGGGGGCTGGAATAGATGACCTCCTGAGGTCCCTTCCAACTCTCATTTTCTATGATTCTACGTGCCAGCTTTTCAAGAAGGATGGCAGAGGCTTGAGGCAACAGGGCCATCAGACCTTTTGGTACCTCTTTTATTTTGGGCTTTACTATAGCCCATAGGTTAAGAGAGTGTGGGGGTTGTCCCACAGCCCAGTAAAGCCAGAGTACACCCCAGCCCAAAAGGTTCTTCCGATTGCTCACTTGGCTTTATTAAGCCCATTGCTAAGAACCTCTCTTGATCTGGCTTCTTTCAAACAAAAAAAAAAAATGGTTACAAAGCTCATTATTATATGGACAATTAGGGGTCTTTGGCTTTCACCACCCCCAGTGAGTTGTCCTCAGTTGGCAGCACATTACTACAAATTAGTTCCCTTTTACTTTTACCCAATACAAACACTTCAGATTTCAAATTCGTTTCTGACTCTCATTCATGTCAGCTGCTTCCTTTATTAAATTAAATCTCATTACTGGGTAATCGGGGTGTGCAAAGCAGGCCCTATTCAATTTAGATACAGATTCGGCCCGAAACAGGGACAGTGATTCGATTCGTTGATTCGGATCAGTGTCCCTGATTCGAGTCGGCCTAATCCAAATCTGAAGATTCGATGCTGATTCGGGGAATCAGCAAGTCAGCCATAGACACAGCTTTAAATATTTTTTCTACATACCTTGAGGTAGCAGGTGGCTCGTGGACACTGTGATGCTGGGGCACATGGAGTGTCCCACAGGAGTGCGGGGGGCCCTCCATGTGCTCGGCAGCAACCCTGGAAGTGAACCGGAAGTACTTCCAGTCCACTTCCAGGTCCGCTGGGGAGAGTGAGGGGGACCCCCCCCACGCACCCCCCAGGCTCAGCTACTGGACCAGACCCAGGAGGCACCAGCTGCCGAGCTGGAGGGAGTGCGGGGAGGGGGGGCCTGCTTCTGGTCCACTTCCAGGTCTGCAGCCGAGCATGCTGGGGAGCCCCCTCACTCCTGTGGGACGCTCCATGTGCCCCAGCATCGCAGCGATCACAAGCCGCCTGCTACCTAGAGGTATGTAGAAAAAACATTTAAAGCTGTGTCTATGTCCGAAATGCCAAATCTTTCTGAATTTCTCCAAATCAATTTGGAGGGTTCCGATTCAAATCGGGGAGATTAAAGCATCCTCTGATTTGATTTGGATTCAGAGATTCGGCCACTGAATCGGGCTGAATCTCTGTCAAATCGAATCAGAGACTGAAGCTTTGCACAGCCCTAGTGGGTAATCCTACCTCTGTGTCTTCTCCCTTGGGACACCGGTTTTTATCTTCTGGCTCCCCTCCACTTGCCCAGGCTCTGAAGAATGCTTTTATTTCTTTATTATGAAAAAAACATGCTCAACAATAGAATGGACAGATGAAGTCACTCAAATTTGCATTTCCCTAGTGTGTCTCACCTGAAGATCACGAAGCACTTTGCAAATATGAATAGACTAACTTTACCTAAATTATATACAATGAATCAAGTAACAAAGCTGGCCATGGAAGCTAGTATCTCTCTTACTACTACATATGATGTGCACATGCTGTTCAGTGAATGAGTTAACATCTCTGTCTATTGTTTATATTTACATACTGGCAGACATGTCCCAAGATCTTCAGGAAACTCTTTACTCTTCTGTTTCTCTCTCTCATACACATTCTTTCAAGATATAAGAAAAACTTAACCACCTTTTTATTTAAAACTCTATTTTTAGAGCTCACTTTATTCCCAGGCTAAACTTATAGTTTTTAAAAAACTATAGATGTTTTAGTATATGACTAGTCAGCTTTTACAGGTTGCTAATAACCATGGCTTACAGTCATCTAACAGTGTATAAATATCTTTCATAGTTAAATAATTATTATCCATTAATCAACTATTTATAAGTGTACATAAATGTTAAATGTGAGCCAATATTTATTAGTGTATATGATGCTTTTACAGAGGAGTAAAAGGACAAGAGTCTTAATAATACTAAATAGATAAAGCAATGGCTCCATCTCTACTAAAAATAAATAATTCAATAGAAGCCCTAATGACACATAGGAGTCCCAAGCAGGAGTCTGTCTTCTAACGAAGGTAGACCTGAACTCTATTTTAATGGTGTGTCCAAAAAAAGCTAAACATCATCTGAAAGGCTCCCATCCCACACAAGGCTTTAGGATTTAAAAAATGTTCCTATTCTACATCAAGACAAGCCCAGGACCTTTCACAGTAGGAAAAAAAACCCACACACACACATGCAACCCAGGAGGCCAAGATTCAACTCTCTGCTCTGCCTGATTCATTTCAGACCAGGAAATTTAAACATCTTCTTCTGTATATCAGGTCAGGGTGATTCTCTCGCTCACTGATTCTGACCAGAAATCCCAAACTTGTCAAAACTGGGGTATACGTTTCCACCCTAATCACCTCTCAGGTGTTTTCTCTCAAGAGCAGAAAGACATTCTCAGTCTTCTCCGTGCCTCTGCATCCAATACGCCACCTCCCTTATTCTAATCTATATGTTTCCCAACTTAAAGAACCCAAAAATGATCCTCCAACCCCCCTCCCCACCCCAGATATACGCCAGGCACAGCTAATCAAACAACCCTTTGCTTGTAGGCAGAGTTTCTCACTCCCTATTAGCCACCTTTTATTGAGGTTGTATAAATATGAGGCTGGCTAAATTTTCCCTCAGTTTCTCCAAAACTGGCCATTAAACGCAACAATCTGTTTTCTACCCATTAGCTTTGCATGCTACAGGCAGGTAAGAGCTATCTCCCCTTCCGATACTAGTACTTGCCTGCAGAGGTCAGCATTCCAAAGGGAATGAAGGCAGCCACTCGAGAATGCACCAACACACTAAAAAGCACAAGGTTCAGCTCTCAGCCTCCAGAAATCCCTCGCACACAACTCATTCCCCCTTCTCCCCCTCAGCACTCTTTAGACAACATAGTTCTTTCACCTGCCTTTAGAATAGGCACCAAACCCGCACAGCTTTAAGGAATCGAAGCTTGTGGAAGATGTATCTTTTTTGACCAACTAGATATTTGCAAACAAATTATTTTATTTATTTGCAAGCTTTTGGGCGCACACACCCGTCATCAGGCATAGGAGAGAGCAGAGATGAATGAAGGCCGAGTGTCTCATGAAGAGTGTGTATGCCCAAAAGCTTGCAAATAAATACAATAATTTGTTTGCAAATATCTAGTTGGTCTAATAAAAGATATCACCTCTTCCACAAGGTTTGATTCCTTTTGCCTCTAGACCAATATGGATACAACCTGGATGCATGGCTTTAATGCACTTATGTTGCAGGTGAACCAGCACTGGCGTTGGCTGACCAAGAAATGGGGAAGAGTGACCAGGTGCAGGGCCTGAGCCAAGTGTCACAAGGCAGCAGTGACCAGGAGCACATGCACCTCAGGCATGAGGGCCACACTGCAATGGTCTAGCCTGGCTGGAGCTGGGAGGAGGGAAGCGTATTTGTGCTGGGAAGGCAGCAGCTACTGAGCTGCAGGGCCCTTGCCATTGTTTCAAAAGGTGTTCAAATGCTGGGTGCAGAGCTTCACTGTGTGAAAAGCCTGGTGAAGGTTTGGAGTCAACCATGTGAGATCTGTTAGCAGGCACCTGCTTATGGGTGTTAAAGGAAACTGCTACAAGTTGGGACCACCCCAGGGGCATAGGGCAAGCCTCAGCACAGATACTCCTGCAGTAAAATTCCCTGGCCTCTCCACCATATCTACCCCTTGGGATTGCTCATGTGGGTTAGCCCAAGATAAAGAACACATCTTTTTTAGCAGTGAAATAAACCCCCAAGTTTCATACCAGTGTTATCTATCCCAAGGTAAAAAAAAGACCTCTGGAAATCCTTGCTCTGTTGCAAGATTCTCAGGTGACCTTGGGCAAGTCTGTCCCTGTACAATAGTAGTTAACCATGTTAGCCTGAAGTCAAGAAAAAGCCAAATTGGATTTGCACCTTACTGAGCGTGTCTACATGAGAGGTTTACTGAGCATTTGCCTAATAACACTGCAAAGTAGAGCCGCAGTTAAAAACCATGCTAATACCCTACTGTGCAGTGTTATTAAACTAATGCAAAGTAAGCATCACAAAATAACCATGTGCTGGCAATATTGCGCAGTAACTCTAGTTAATTAAACAAGTACTAAACTAAATGCACGGTAACTAAGGCACATGAATGAACATGTAGATGTGCCCACTGACTAACCGAAGTATGTAACATAAACTAAACTAAAGTGGCTGATGTTAATGCAGAGTGTAATAATACTGAAATACAACTGTTAGTCCTGTCCTGTAAGCAACTTGAAAACTCCATTGTGTACCCTCCTGCTTGACATAAGTGAATTAACTCTGCATAGCCTTTATGTATGAGTGTGTGTAAAAGGGTGAATGGTAAGAGCATGGCATAGAGATGGGAGAAAAAGATCTAACTGTTTACATAAGCAACAAGGCACCAAATGTAAGCTACCAGTCAGTAAACTAATTAATAAATGGCTGAAGAATCCCTTTTAGGCCTAAGGCACAAAGAAGATAATGAGGAGAAGGAATGCAACCACCCTGCCAGACGGTCAACAACAACACTCCATAAACTGAAGACAACCGCAAAAACAGAAGCTGGGTATGGAAAACCCCAAAGCCCTGAAACAAAGGATGCCAATCCCTATAAAAGAACACAAGGAAGAAGAGAGAACAAACATGCAATGTGTGTCAGCCACTTAATGCCCTGAAATGTAGTGCATTACTAGAAGGTGTACTGATAAGGGAGCATGGGGGATATGAGCATTATATAAGAACTTATTTGGAATAAAATATGATAGATAATGAAATAATCCATACAGATTCATCCTAGTTACAAAGAAGTGAGTTAGTCCTAACACATAATTCACCATCACCTCCAACAAAAATGCTCAGCTACGTTGTTAGTAGGCCTGTGCGAGTCGGCAGCGATCCGATCCAGCTTTGGATCTGGCCACTTCAGATGGCCGCGATCCAATCTGATCCAGAGCTCCGGACCGAGTTTCCGCCTCAATCTGGCCGAAGCGGCTCCAAAGCTTCAGAGCCGCCTTGGAGATCCGGCCATAGGGTATAATGGTGAATCAATGAAATATCTATAGCTTTGTTGTTTTTTGTCCTATTTGGATGAAACTTGCAGGGATGATAGCCTCTGCTGAGAGCATGAAACTTGCCAAGTTTCAAAGAGATCAGTGCAGGAGTTGAGTGGGGGAACTGTGTCCCAAATTATTGAAAGCCAAACTCCTGTCACGGCTGTGTATTACACCACAGGGGGGTCAAAACTGAGTTTCAAGGAGATAGGTGCAGGGGTTTGGGGGGAACTGCCCCTCAAGCTGCGGACAAGCAAAACTCGTGCCATGGGTGACCCTGTGTGTGTTAAGGCGCAGCGGGGTGACAGCTGCAGGGATGGTGGCCCCTGCTGCAGCCATGACGCCTGCCAGCTGTGGAGGAGATCGGTGCAGGGGGCTTCTGGGGCCCTGCACCCCTAGCTGCTGACAGACAAAACTCGTGCCAAGACTGTGTCCGTCTTGGAGCAGTTGATTGTCTGTATTGATTCTTTCCTCTCCTTAGCCCAGTTTTGTAGGTGCTAATTGATGCTCGTTAAGTCGTTATGTAGTAGCTAGGTCCTGTGTATTGAGCTGGTCCCTGAGTCCCTGGTCCTTGAGTGAGTCATGATTGATTGATTGATTGGTTGGTAACTGGGAACACAGCAGCTTAGTTGCCAGGCCTGCAGCAGTGTCTCCCCTCCCCGCCCCGAGACAGAGACAGTCAGTCCCACAAGCACCCATGGCACGAGTTTTGCTTGTCCGCAGCTTGAGGGGCAGTTCCCCCCAAACCCCTGCACCTATCTCCTTGAAACTTGGCAGGCTTTGTGAACTCAGTAAGAGATACCACCCCTACAGTTTTCAGCCCACTATGTTATAACGCCTAGACGTGACATGAGTTTTGTTTTAAAAAATGTGGGGTGTTATTCCCCCCAAACCCCTGCACCGATCATCTTGAAACTTGGCAGGCTTTATCCTCTCTGCAGAGTCTACCACCCCTGAAAATTTCATCGAAATCGGACAAAAGCAACAAAGTTATAGATATTTTATTGTTTCCCCATTATACCCTGTGGCCGGATCTCCGAGGCGGCTCCAAACCTCTTCAGAAGCTCCACACCACATCGGGAAGCCTAACGAGCCCAGCGCTTCGACCCAGATGTGCTGCTTCAGACCCCGAAGCGTCCAAAGCTTCTCTGGATCTGAAGCTCTGTCCAAAGCCTCGCACAGCCCTAGTTGTTACCAGAGTTTAAATTCAGAGAATATAGTTAAATTTTCTAACCCCAGCTGGAATTATCAGGGCTAATGCTTGGAAAATCCTTCTTTTTGTGGTATTATAAATAATGAAGTTCTTGAGAAAACTGAACAGGAAACATCCATCTCTCTCTCTCTCTTTAAATCCTCTTTCAATAATAAAACTTCATTTTAAATTAAATAATTCTCAGAGGTTATTGACTCTGTCAGCTTTCTGCCACAACTAATAATGAAATTTAAATAGTTACTGATGGTGTAAAAAAGAAATAAAATTAGATTATTTGCAAATAAGCAAACTGACTGATTATCTGATATTTGATGTCATTCATTATTATCCTATAGTCAAATAACTGTCACGCTAGGTGCTCAACTACTGCAGTGATGAATACTGTATAAGAATCTATATAGAACAGAGCGATTCACCAAGAATGTTCACAAATACCTGAAATTCCACAGATTTAATGCAAATGGATATTTCACCATTCTCATGTTCCTGGTTCCTAACTGGGCAACACAGTTCTAAACACCATGGTATGACCTTAGTTAATTAATAGTAAATAACCAAGAATCAAGCCAGATGCTTAAAGCTATAATCTGGCAGATACTTACAATTAATATTTTGCAAGAATTAGGAGATGTTAGCTAAAGACTTATCAATCAAATATGAACATTCATCAATAGATACCATTCAAACAGCTCAAACAATAATAAATATTTGGATGAAGGCCATAATGGACTGTTATGATCAGCAGTCTGACCTCCAGCATAATACATGCCATAAAGTCCCACTAAGCAACTCCCATGCTTGGCTTTATGATTTACAGTTCAACTACCACATATCTATTAAAAAGGCATTCTGTCGCAAATGAAAGAGATAAGGAGTCCACCCCTTCCATTAGTTATCTGTTCCCGCTGGCAAATTTCCCTCACAGTTGAATTTTTAGTTAAATCATTATACTAAGCATAACATGTAGTAGGCACATCTACACAAGACATTTACTGTGGCATTGACTAATTAGCTCTGCAGGAAACATCTTGTCATCTACACATGTGGCCCCATTAGGCTGCAGGAAACTAAAAAACTCTGCAGAAGTACTTGTAAATGCAAGTACCATCATCCCACAGAGCTTTTACTCCGCAGCATTAAGGGTGCTTCAGTGTGGGGGCTGCCTGCTGGCGAGTACTGCATTAGAGCATCCTCATGCCCCAGCCAGCCCCTCCACAGCACATTGACCTGGGTCAGAGCAGCCCTGGGCTGGCAGGCTGATCCCCTTGATGCCCTGCCAGTGAGGGCTACTCCAACCTGGCTCAATGTGCTCCGTTCCCAGGCTCATTGTGCTCTCTTCCCTGCTCTCTTCCCTAAAACATGTAAATATTGCAACCAGGAACAATAAACTCCAGCACAATATGCACCAGAGTTTATTGTGTCGCATGAATATGCACATGTAATGTGCCTAGTAAGAAAGACAGGCCCTGTCTAAATGGATAAGATGCTTGTAGCAGAAAAGTGGCCAAGTGCCTTAACCACAGTAGTCATTGCTTCTTTATTTGCTTTACATACTTTTGTCAGACTTAAATAAAGTCCTCCTGACAGTCATTAAAAAATATGTTAAAAAACAGCTTTCATAAACAGCAAGGGGCCAGATGCATCTGATATATAAATGAAGGAGCCTAAACATAGTTAGCTATTTCACTGAAATGTATCACAAAGCACTTCATAAACAAAGAGGAAAAAATGTACAGAAATATTTTTTGGCCCACGATAGAGTGAAGTTAGGCAACTATTTACATTTGTGTAGACTTGCCACATCAGTGTATAAAAGGAAGAGAGGAGTAGTACACCTTATTGAAGTTCCATGCAAATGAAATGTTAATGCCCAGGTTGGAACATGGACAGAACAAAAAAAGGTTCAGAGCTTGCCAGTATTGGCCAAACAATACCAAAGAGCAAAGGTTAAGGGTTACGGTTTTTGTGGATTCTATGCTGTTCATCATATATTTCCAATTGTTATCGCTGAAAAACATCAAAACTGTTTCTCAACTTCTGAAAATATATATTCAAATTAAAAAAACAAAAAAACCCAACTTGTTTTCAAAGTTCTTTTCCCCCGCCAAACCAGCTCTACTGAAAAGCTTTCCTTGGACTTTTGTTGTGTGCTTTATACTTTGAATTTTATAAAATAGTGTTCCCCAAATTGATGCTAGGTGGTGCTCAGAGCCAAGCCATCAAACTGCAGATGCCTGCCCTGTTCATTCTTTCATAGAGTAGCTTCTTATTTACGCAAGTAAACAGAGATGTTAGCCATGCGCACACTTGAGGTCCCTTCTTGTCTGTGATTCCATGAATTCCAGTTTCTACCTACCTCAAATACATGTACAGATGCATTCACACGTTACAGAAAATATCCCAAAGTGGGGTTCCCCAGCCACAGCTTTAAAATACCAGAATTAAGACTCTTAAGATGGAAAAAGGAACATGGCTATTACATTTACCATTAACCAGCTTATTCCTGATGTTATTTACTTGCCTGCCTTGTCATTTCTCTATCTCTGAAGGCCCAGAGATGGTCAGAAATTGACTGTCATTATGTGTGTCTATACAGCTGCTAACACCACAGGATCTTTATTGCAGTTGTTGCTGTAACACAAACTGTCAAGCATTTGAAAAAGTGTTACTAAAGCATAGCACAAAGATACCATGGCAAACTGGGCAGAATTTCAGTTATTTGCTAATAAAACGGTGGATCCAATCAATACCTCCTACTGCAAAACATACAATGGAAACAGCCTGCAAACAAACAAGAGGCCATCCATTTACTCAGAGAAAATTCTTTGGTGAACAATTTTGAGCAACAAACACATTTGAGAAAATTGCATGCTGCTTGCAGATAATTTACAAATAAAAAATGTGGGAAGTCACTGAATAAATTATTCATTGTCAATTATTCTCTTGACAAATAAGCAGGATGTCAGCAATCTCACTATTACCACCCCACTCTAGGGTCATATTTTTCAGGGCAACTGTTTCCCAGTGGGCACTTGCAACCATGCTTTGAAACAAAGTAGTTGCCCAAAATGCAAGTTTAGCAGTTCTGCTTGTATTTTATATTCTCTTACCTTTTTTCCCCTATGCATAGAGAAAAATAATGAAGACTGTCTGGCACAGTAACTGCTAAAAAGATACACCTGGAAGTCTCATTGGATTGCAGTTTCTTTAGTGATATGAACAGTTGTGTTATTTTTGCAAGTCAGCTAGATTTAGTAACTAAATCAATGGTTCTCAACCTTTTTTAACCCACTAGACTCAAGGCACCCCTGACTGAACTTGGGACATGCTTCCATACCTTTTGTGAATGAGTGACACCCAATTTCGAATCTAATTTCTATATTAGAGTGTTTACCTCCTTACATAGGGAATGGACAGTAGGGGTGGGGAATTGTCCAGGCAGGGATAAACCTGAGCCTGGCTTATCTGCTTGCCTTAACTTCTTATCTCTTCACACTTCACAACACCCTTCAAAGAATCTGGCAGCACCCCAGGTCCCCCACAACCGGGTTGAGAATTACTCATCTAAAGCTTATCCATCCATTCCAAGTTTTTTATGGCAAGTGTAGTTTTTAGAGAATGGCCTAACATTCTGATTGTTAAATTTATTCAGGATGAATCAAATGCCCTGAATATTAATACTTTTTTGGACCTGAAACTTCTAAGCTCTATTCGTGCATTTGCTATAAGAGTGCTGAGACATTTGAGATGTGAGATAGATTCTGTCCAGCCAAAGGAATAATAAAGCTCCTTAATTATAAACATCTCCATAATAATGCAATCCATCTTTAAACAACATCCTTATCATGGAAAACATCTGCCAGTGCCAAGTTACAGATTTTTCCCGATTTTTCCCATTTAAACAATCTCAGCACTAGGGTAGCCATAGAGACAGTCTATGGACAGTGTTGTTTCCATGACAACCAGAGAACAGGCACCTTCAGAGCATTTACCATGTGCCGTTCCTTTCATCTCCATGCCTTCCTCTTCCTGATTTCAGCCCATACATATTAATTAGGGCTTCTCTTGCTTCCATAAAGTCAATCGCAAAATTGTCATTGACTTTACTGGCATTCAATCAGGCTCCCTTCAGGTCTGAAACCACTCTCAGTCAGGAGAGTGGAAATGGGGAGGGTATGGGGTTACAAGGGAAGTAACCTGAGGTGAGAACAGAATCAGGCCTTTGGTATGTGGTATTTGTTGAAGAAAAGTAGTCTGTACAATATTAAGACACAAAACATTATATTCAAAATCTATACTCTGTGCTTTGCCTAGGCCAAATGTTTCTCTCAATTATTGTCTAAAAACAAAATGCAATGAGTTTCTGCTTGCTTCAAGAGAATTAATACATCAAGGCAAAATACTAGGGAGAGAAACAGTCACAAAATGACATGAATCCCTCAGGTGCTTTAAGGATAATACAGATCAGAGTGCAGAATTAGGGTCCAAGAATTACAATCTTGGAAACACAAAGTCAATGGAACTACTTCCCCAAGTAAAGTTACATGCACATCCGTTCCACCCCCCCGGATATGTTTATCAAATCAGGACCTCAGACCACAGTTTGGTCAAACCATGGACAATTGTGCATGAGCCAGAACTCAAAGTAAAATAAACACCAACCTCATCCAGTGGAGAATGTCTCATAAAAAGTGGCAACTGCCTTCCACAGGTAAGTATCTAAAGAATACTGGACTAAGTTCAGTAATGCCCTACCTGTCTTACAGTCATCACTAGTGCAAAATGGATGTGACATTTTACCACTTCAGAACAGTACAATGTTAAGCTCCCATTTCACTAGGGGAAATGGACTATACAAGATGCTAAGCAAAGGTGAGCCAGGCCCAGCCATAGGGTCCTCACTGAATGTGGGTACAGCAAAATACCTTAATGAGATCCATTTGGTGGATCCTAAGGGAAGATCTAGTGGTCTCCTCCTTTCCAAGCATTTGAATTAGAGACCTTCAACAGCTGTGATGTGGTGACTTTAAGGAAGATGCACTGGTTACCATCAGCTGAGAATCTGGGTTAAATTAATTTCCAGACTGAAAAAACAGGTGAAAGTAAAGCTCCTATTTAATCAGCATCAGTGGCATCTTTTCAATCCATTGCTTTTCTTTTTCTCAACCAAGAAGTGTTCAGAAAATAATTCTGCTCTTCTAACTCAGATTTTACAAGGCTAGGAGCTGGTTTCACTGTCACAGGGGGCAAGTGAAATGGCTGTCACAACAAGACCCCTGTAGGAAGGATATAAACCAGCAGACTCCTTGGAGAAGGAGTTTTCACAGACCCTACAGCACTTTAAAAAGCTGCTGTTTCATCCTGTGGAAACCATGGCAATGTGGGAAGTAGTCAGGCAGCCTGCTCGCTTTTTTCACTCAAAACAGCAGGATGCTTTGTGCAAGCTTCTTAAAGGGCATCTTAACTAGTTAGTGCAGTTGAAAGGAGGAGTTTTAATAAAGCATGAACCACTCCTGACCTCAAATGATCTCCCACACCAATGCACAGGAAAAAAGACAAGGGGATAAAAATCCTGGTGCATATTCAATACCGGTGATAGTAAAGGCACAGCTGCATTGTGACTAGAGACTGGTTAAGAAGTTTCTTTACATGGATGGAGTCAGAGATAAGGACCAGGATGCAAGTGGACTCTGATTTCCCAGAGTTTGCTCCTGCAAATGGCAGCTATTCTCTAGGATATGGAGAAGCTTGAGAGAGTCCAGAGAAGAGCCATGCGCATGATCAGAGGTCAGGGAAGCAGACCCTATGATGACAGGCTGAGAGCCCTGGGGCTCTTTAGCCTGGAAAAGCGTAGGCTCAGGGGTGATCTGATGGCCACCTATAAGTTTATCAGGGGTGACCACCAGTATCTGGGGGAACGTTTGTTCACCAGAGCGCCCCAAGGGATGACAACTAGGTCGAATGGTCATAAACTACTACAAGACCGTTTCAGGCTGGACATAAGGAAGAATTTCTTTACTGTCCGAGCCCCCAAGGTCTGGAACAGCCTGCCACCGGAGGTGGTTCAAGTGCCTACATTGAACACCTTCAAGAGCAAACTGGATGCTTATCTTGCTGGGATCCTATGACCGCAGCTGACTTCCTGCCCTTTGGGCAGGGGGCTGGACTCGATGATCTTCCAAGGTCCCTTCCAGCCCTAATGTCTATGAAATCTATGAAAAATAAACAGGGTGATGGAAGTGAGGAATGGAAGAGTCTCTTGGCAATTAAACTCCAGATCCCACCCTGGACACAGGATTGCTGCATGCAAGAAATAAATTTAACCTTTCTGGAAAGGGACACCAGCTGCCAGGGAGCCTCCTGGCTGCCAGCTCATAGGAAAGACTACGCATCAATTTATGGACACACACATGATTTCTCTAGCTACTAATCCAGCATCACTAATTTGTCACATCATCAGCAGAGTAGTAGTTAGAGCTGCTTTTACGCATAGCGCTAATGCTAGTCTGCCTTCACGAGTTCAAAACTATGTCGCCCTTGTCTTGATAAAAAACTATACAAGCTGTTCATACAAAAGAGCAACTCATGCCCTCATTCTCTCTTACATCTCCACTGCTAACTTGTTATTCAGGACACAGTAGACAACTGTTCTCATACAGAGGGCAACACAAGATATTCCAAGAAGCACAAATGCTGGGTGTTCTGCATTGGTTTCTCACAAATCACATGGGCAAGCTATTTTTAAACAAAAATCTGCTGTTGAAACTTGAGCCAGATTCCTTACTCATTGGAGAGTCATTTCCCCTTTTCTACCTATCTCATCTTTTAACACATTAATTTAGCTATTCCCTACTACCACATAACCTGGCAACCATTAACTTCTTTGTTTGTTGTATTTTTTTTTATTATTGGGTTGTAGCAATGTAAAAGAAAGAAAACATCAAAGCAGAGAAATAAAGTAAAAAGGTATGTCTGGAAAGGGGACATGACTTGTGTCAATTTTTATGCACAATTTATAATCTGTCCACATGAGCAGTAACTCTATAAAAAAAATTGCCAGTCACTCTATAAAAAAAATTGCTTCAAATTTGCACCCTACCAAAAAGAGTTTTCTGTGTAGACAAGCCCTAAGGCAAGGCACTGGATGCTTTCAGAAAAATGGTTTAAACTACAGAAGGTGTTTTTAAAAACTTACAACAAATTCTTATGAATTTGAAATAGTTCATTCCTGTTGAATATGGAATTCAATTACTATCCAAGCATTGAATGTTCATTTAATATTATATTGAATATTAATATTCAAATTCACATTACTATATTTACTCAAATATAAGATGACCCTCCAATAATTAGATTTTATAAATGGAAAAAATATAAATTTGTTATAATTTTCCAGGTAAAGAATCCAGTTATCAGAGGTTTGCCTTGAATTTGTCTCCCTTCTACTGTTACAGCTGGAAAAACAAATACGAGGGTTTGGTAGTCCCCTTGCCATCTACCCTACCCCAGCTTCTTCCCCCTATAGCCCTTCTTTTCCCACTGTCAGACCCTGCTATCCCTGAGCACAGGGCTATCCCCAGGGGGTGTGGGGCCAAATCAGGCAACCGATCCAGGCCCTGCGCTTTGTGGGGCCCTGCAGAGCCAGGCAGAGTGGCGCAGTGACTCCATGCTGTTGCCAGCTTTGTGTCCAGCCGCTTGGCATGCCCCCCACCATCACCAAATTTGACACGTCTGGCCGCTCGCCATCCCCACACCCGCTCCACCGAATCTGTCACTGGCTTCCTCACGTTCAGGGGTCGGGCCCCGCACAGACTAATTTGCCCTGGGCCCTGCACCCTGTTCCAGTCATCTTTGCCAGAGCACATGGAAGTGAGGGACAAAATTGAAAACACTGACCTTGAAAAACACACCTGTAATAATTTGCATATAAGCAAATTACTATAGGTACCCATAGATTTAACTCATTCAGAAATGGTGCGTTTTACCTTTTTTTTTTAAACTGCTGCAAATTTTAGCACAGGTATGACATAAAAACAGATTTAATCAGCATTTTTATACCTACTTAATACAATGCAAGCTATGCATAATTATAATAATAATATTATAAACAATGCCAGGTAGAGTACAGGATGAGCACAGTAGGAATAATTACCTTCCTACTATTGCCATAGAATTGGTGAATGAGCAATTAAAAAAAAATAAACATACACAAGTCAGTAGGACCGGATGATCTTCATTCAAGAGTGCTGAAGGAGCTGGCCAAAGTCATTGTAAAACCCCTGGCGAAACTCTTCCACAACTTGTGGCACTCTGAAGAAGTCCCTGAGGACTGGAAGAGGGCCAATGTTGTACCTATCCACAAGAAGGGCACGAGGGAGGACTTGGGTAACTATAGGCCAATCAGCCTAACTTCCATCCTAGGGAAAATCCTAAAAAAATTTGTCAAGGATTCTATCTGTGATAAGCTTGCAGAAGGTAAGATTCTGAATGACAGTCAGCATGGCTTCATTGCGGGCAGGTCTTGCCTTACCAATCTCATCTCCTTCTATGACCAGGTAACTCACCACCTGGACATGAAAGAGCAGGTTGACACTGTATACCCAAACTTCCAAAAGGCCTTTGATCTAATATCCCACAATATCTTCACAAGAGAATTGGAGGATTGTGGGCTTAACTCGGAGAGAGTCAGGTGGGTGAGAAACTGGCTGCAGGATAGGAACCAGAGAATCACAGTGAACGGATCTGCGTTATCCTGGTGAGAAGTGGACAGTGGTGCCCTGCAGGGGTCAGTGCTTGGTCCAGTACTTTTCAACATCTTTATTAATGATTTGGATATCGGGGTGAAGAGCTCACTGGTCAAGTTCACGGACGACACCAAGTTATGGGGGACTGTGGTCACGCTTCAAGACAGGTTACAGATACAGGTGGACCTACACAGGCTAGCAAGTTGCACAGATTGGAACCAGATGAAGTTCAACATGGAGAAATGTAAAGTGCTCCACCTTGGGACAAGCAACCCCCAACACACCTACAGGTTTGGCAGCACCAAACTGACTAGCACCACAAATGAAAGGGACTTGGGGGTAATAACAGACCACGGTATGAATGTGAACCGGCAGTGCGATGCTGTAGCCAATATGGCAAATCATACTCTGGCATGCACCAATCGATGCAGCTCCAGCAAAACCAAGGAGGTGATTCTCCCACTGTACTCAGCACTGGTGAGACTGTAGCTGGACTACTGCATCCAGTTCTGGGCGCCACACTTTAACAAGGACATGGACAAGCTTGAAGGAGTCCAAAGAAGAGCCACCCGTATGATCAGAGTTTTACAGTAAGCTATACGAGGAAAGGCTGTGGACACTACAACCTAAAGAAAAGAAGGCTGCGAGGGGAGCTGGTAGCAGCTTACTGCTACACTAGGGGAGTACATCAAAGGCTCAGTGAACAACTGTTCACCAGGGCTGCCGAGGAGAAAACTAGGAGTAATGGCCACAAACTCCTGGAAGATCAACTCAGGCTCAACATTAGGAAAAACTTCTTCACTGTCAGGATGTCCAGACTGTGAAAGAAAAGAAGCTCCCTCCAGAGGTGGTGCAATCACCTACCCTGGAAATCTTCAAGAGGAGACTAGACAGTCACTTTGCTGGGGTCACCTGTCCCCCAGTTATCTTTCCTGCTTGGTGCAGGTCCCTTCTGGGTTTACAATCTATGAATTTCTATGAATAATCTCAAGCCAAAAGGCTCATGATTTATCATACAGTTCATCGGGGTAGGCCCCACCAGAGTCAACAGCATTTCAAACCATGGTGACCCCACATCTCAGTATTGCTCAGTATGTGTGTGTACTCCAGATACCCACCCTACAAAGGATCCATGTGCTAATTAGCCCCCAACTCATGACTGGAACCCATCATTTTTGTCATGGATCCTGGGATACTCCAAAGTCTATATCCAAATGAGGCACAGGGCAACCTGGTTTGGCACCACCTGAAGAGGACAGAGTCATACTAATCATATTCAACAAGCTCAGAGAGGTGGCAAGAGAGAGCTTCTGGATGAACAGTTTTGGGCCCCATTTGATGATGGTTGCCAGACATTTAATGCTGGTGAAGATACAGGAACCATTGGAAATGGGAAAGAAAGGTGCAGCCTAGCTGTGGGAGTGAAGAGGAAATAAAAATGTATTCAATGTAATGATTAACCATGACTTGAAAAAGAACCGGCACTGAGGGGGACTGTGCACAATGGGCACTACTATGTATTTTATCCAGATAGGCTATACTGATTTATCTCAGGTGGTTTGGGTCCAGGTGTCTTTATTTATCTGACAGGAGAGATCCCCTTCTTCTCAGTCTTGAATGATTTGGCATAGTTGAGGGTGGAGATCTGTCCATTGCACTAGGAGCAGGTAACCCTGCAAGAGTCTATTAAAGCCTCCCAGTGGGAGGATCTTGGCTATGCAATTTATGGTGATGGGGGGTTGCTCTCAAGCTTTCCTTCTAGCTTGCTCCTTTGGCCTTTTGGCTAGTGGCAGGTGAGACTGGGGGCACTGGAACTCCAAGGTCTCCAGACTTGGGGCTTGCATGTAGGATGCCTACCATGGATTTGCGAGTATCTGAATCCTGAGGCAGAAGAGTCTGGGAGGTAGGATACTTGCCGTCCAGACAGTCTAGATATATTATTTCTATGTTCTGGGGGGGTTTTTTGTTGCTGTTCTTTTTTTTAACCCACATGAAAGGGGAGGAAGTTCTTCTTTTCTACTAGTTGCTTCAAGACTAAAGAACGATTAAATCTGAATCTCTCTGGATGTAAGAGCAGTAGTGAAGTGGCTCAAGAGAATGCTGGCATAGTCTGAATGGCCTAATTGAAAGCTGTCAGACATCTTGTGGTTGATGGGATTGTCTTTTATTTGACCAACTAGATAGTTGCAAGAAAAAAGTCTTTATTTGCCACTATCTAGTTGGTCAAATAAAAGATATTGCCTTTACCACAAGATTTCTGACTGCTTTCGCCTTTAGACCAGCACGGCTACAACCTTTATCCCTACTTGATAGCTTACATTGCACCTATATTGCTGCAGAGCAGGACTTCTTTGCAGATCAGAAGGAAGGAACAGAGAAAAGCAGTTGCTGCATTTCATTAAATAGATGCTGGTCAAACTACAGGAAAATATACAGAGGAGTGACAGGGAAGGGAAGGAAGAAAACAAACCAAAAAGCCCTGACTAGCAAAGAAGTTTCTAAGCTTTCAAACAAAGAACAGCTTGTTCTAGTTTGGCGTATCTTTACTAACAAGTAAGCCCTTTCTGCAGTGGCAAAGCCTGTAGAGTTACACTTAATCAGATGCAAAATGCAAGGAAATTGGCATCTAATAGCATCAGATATAGTGTAGATGATTCTTATTTTCCAGGTTAGACACCTGTAAACTTAGATTATCCTTCTGCCCACTGGCAATCTTACAGACGAGTTAGCATAATCTAATCAGAGCACACACAGAATGGGCCATACCTCCAGCTGGTGTAAATCTGTACAGCTCCATTGCTTCCAGAGTCTGTCTAGACAGACTTGAACAATTGAGCTCTGCTCAGTCAATAGAATTCAAAACTGATTTGGCCTGAGACCCAACATTTAAAAAAAGATTCTTGTCAGTATGTTTGTCTAATAAGGGCAATGTGTTTTATAATCATGCTTATTGCTGTCTGCATTTAGTCAACTTCATATTTGGCTTCTGCTACTTTTGGCAGCAGTTAAATGATAGGTAATGTATTTAGTGAGGTTTCCTCCTATGCAAGTATAAGATGAGGGGCTTTTTTTCATCCATGTTGATTGCGGGGGGAACCTTGGCTTGTATTCAAATAAACAAATATGGTAAATTATAAGTGCAAGGTCACATAACACTACTGTTTGCCTACCCTGGAAGCACATCTACTGATTATACTTTCATATAGATAAATATGGTAGAAATATCATCTGCTGAACAAAATTCTGGCGAGGACTTCAACCTTTCCTGTCCTTTTTTTTTTTATTTTTTTTTGGTGTTTTGTAATGAAGATATCTCCTCTTGTTTGTAAACCTAATCTTGCAGCTGGTTTCAAAGTCCCTTTGGTATTCTAGTACACCTAAATTTGCTACGCCGCTGTCAACTGTGAGAGTTGTCTAATGGCAGTTCCTGTGGAGATATAGTCCTTATAGGTTTAAATAACTATCCCCAGAAAAACTCATTGCATCTTCATTAAGAAATCAACCTAGATACAGTAACAGCTCTGCCTGTAAGTAGTTTATCTGTTCCTTTGTATGGGATAGCACATGGGCACGAGTGAAAAACCTATCTACATGATTGGATCACAAGAGCTCAATAAATACTTATAACCCTTAAAAGGACAGTAATCAAATAATACGCATGGGTAAAATGTAAATGATCCACAGCAATATAGTGAACAAGATGCCCACCTATATAGCAGAGTGTATTAAAGATGAAATAGGTAAATCCTTGAATAGGTGAGTGCAGTTTGATAATCTAGTACCTCAGATCTTACCATTCATTCTGATACACAACTAAGAGACAACAGTAATAACACTTTGCATTTATAGTAGTGTTTATCCAAGGAACCTCCATATGTCATTCAGTAGTAATTAAATAGGCCTCAGAATTCCAGGAAGGAGCATATTATTATCATTGTATACATGGGAAAATCCAGGGTCAAGCAAATTATGTGATTTCCAGGAGGTTACACATGAAGCCAGTGAGTCACGTTTTCCTCCAATTCTATTTTCATTGACACTTGAGTGTACTGTACAAGAAAATAGGCCAATTCTTCCAGGGTTGTCAGAGTAACTGTTGGAAACAATGGAGCTGTACAGATTTACACAAGCTGTTCTTTGTTTGAAAGCTTAGAAATTTCTTTGCTAGTCAGGGCTTTTTGGTTTGTTTTCTTCCTTCCCTTCCCTGTCACTCCTCTGTATATTTTCCTGTAGTTTGACCAGCATCTATTTAATGAAATGCAGCAACTGCTTTTCTCTGTTCCTTCCTTCTGATCTGCAAAGAAGTCCTGCTCTGCAGCAATATAGGTGCAATGTAAGCTATCAAGTAGGGATAAAGGTTGTAGCCGTGCTGGTCTAAAGGCGAAAGCAGTCAGAAATCTTGTGGTAAAGGCAATATCTTTTATTTGACCAACTAGATAGTGGCAAATAAAGACTTTTTTCTTGCAACTATCTAGTTGGTCAAATAAAAGACAATCCCATCAACCACAAGATGTCTGACAGCTTTCAATTAGGCCATTCAGACTAATTATGCCAGCATTCTCTTAAGCCACTTCACTACTGCTCTTACATCCAGAGAGATTCAGATTTAATGGTTCTTTAGTCTTGAAGCAACTAGTAGAAAACAAGAACTTCCTCCCCTTTCATGAGGGTTAAAAAAAAAAGAACAGCAACAAAAAAAACCCCAGAGCATAGAAATAATGTGTCTAGTATAGAATTCTACAGGTGGGATTTAAAAGATGATGAAAAGCTCCCATTCATTTGGAGATTGTCAAAAAGTTAAAAAACAAACAAATTACCCAAGAACCCAGAAATTTTCAAAACAGATTTTGTTCCAATGCTTCCTAAAGGGAATTACTTATTGCATATTTCATTTTTTTGTAATTCTTCACTTCATTCGTCTTTTGCTTTGCCCTCTACCATAATTTCCCTTTTCCCCCTATTTTCTATATTGCAACTGAGAAAAAGAACAAAATAAACCCTGGGGTCAGAGTGGGGGGGCAGAAATCCTAGTGGGGAATAAAACCTCAAACCAAAAAAAAAAATTGTTCAGGTTTCATTGAGAAGGTAGAAAAAAGAAAAAGTGGAAAAAGAAAAGTGTTTCACAAAAATAATTGTAAAGCTTTTCTTTGTCAAATGCAATTTCTATTTGAAAATGTCAACAACTAAGATGCTAAAGATATTTCTTTATTAATTTATCTATTTATTTACACATGATTTTGGATGATTGAGATAAATATTACTTGGCTCAATGGGATTGTGTTCAAAGTGTTGCAAATGAAAACAGTATAAAGGGGTTTCAGTGTCTATGAACACCAAGTCCTTTTCTACAGTACAATAATAAGCATCATAATTTCTGGTTTCCCTGCACCCTTCCTCTGCACCATGGAAAACAGCAGTAATCTATGCCCATTAATAGCCACATTTTCTTTTAAAAAAAAGAGTCGTGTCCCGAAGGAGTCAAGGGGATTTTGTTGGATTAGCCCTTTCATTTTCCTTGTTCTTTACTGCAGCACAGCTCATTGAAAGCTTGCCCTCCCTTCCCTTTTCCTCTGGGAATATAGATTTGCTATACTAACAATAGCAAATATAGATTTACTATGCACAAACACCCACAAATCACCAGGACTATTTCCTGTGCTTCACTATATGGTGCAAATCCATGACTGGATCCGTAACAAATGCTCCAGACCTTAACAACAGTTTGACCCGATTAACAAGTAATGACGTCCCTGTTTTCCTCAGGTCACGTGTAGTTTAATCTTGTTTCTGTTTGGCTAGCATGGCTGCCATAGCAACTGAGCATCATTAAATCAGTCTGGGCCTAGCTCTCTAGCGTCTTTCACCTACATCACATTTCCACATGTGACACTGGGTGCAAGATGTTAGCATTGCCATCTGCTATATTCCCACTCACTTTGCACATGTGTGAATGATTTAGGATTTGAAGCAGACGAGAGTCAGACTATATGATTATGATATCTCCCTTGCAGTGCTACATTTTCCTTAATGTGAATCTTATTCTCAAAATTTAACTGGATGGAGGAGGGGGAGAGAGGAGGAGAAGAGAATTTTGTTTCCTGATGCAATTATTAAATGTAAAAGGGCTTACTCTAGTGTGCAGTGCTAAGCTGTGACAGAAGGAACATCTGCCATTAGGAAAATGCTATCGCTGCAGATGGCAGCCAGAGTATTTAACTCTTCTGGAACCGCAGTGGCCAACTCAGTTCTCTTCATTCCCAAATCATTAAGGAGCAAAATGTATTCACCATCAGACACAAATGTGTGAGGTTTTCTTTTTTGCTTTGCCCAAAAGACCTGCCTAAAAGTGTATTTTTCAAACTAATAATGCGGTAGATCACAAAAGAATGGATTTCCACAAACTATCATTTTTCTTCTCGTATACATGTATTGGACAAGCAGTTGATCAGGATGAAGTCTTTTGAGGTCCCTTCCAGCCCTTAATTTCTATGATTCTATGTAATAGCTTCTAGTTCCTGATTTATTTGCTGTTTTTGATCCTTTAGCTTTCACATTTTCAAGCTTTTCTCCACAACCACATGGTTTAGAAGTGTACTTTTAAAAAATATATATAACCATAGATTCTACACAAAAATCACAATTCCAGGTGTTCAAGCTATAAGAAAAATGCTGCATTTTGTGAAATGAAAGAGAAGTAGTATATAGGCTCATCGCCCTTCAGTGCAAATGTGAAAGGTGGGTGGGACCAGAAGTCCCGCCCCTTTTGCCCCACCCCCTTTCCCCTTGTATGGTGTGAGATGTCACCAGCCCCGCCCCCTGCCCCCTGTCACATGGTGCATGACATCGGCAACTCCGCCCCCAACCCCCAGTCACATAGTATGTGACATCAGCAACCCCACCCCCACCGCCAGTCACGTGGTGTGTGACATCAGCAACTCCACCCCCAACCCCAGTCACCCCAACACCACATGGTCCATGACATCAGAAGGACAGCCCATGCAGACCCCCAAAGCCCAATCCCTCATGCTGCAAGAACCGCCCTAGATCATGTGGTATAGTTATGACCTATCTGGTCCCAGACTGCCCTAGCCCCCGCCAGAGCACAGGCGTGGCCTATGGGGTGGCAGGGTGGTGGTGTGACCCCTCTAACAACCCGCCCCACCCCCCCCAACCAATTGGCAGGCTTTCAGAGGTCTCAGACCTCCCAAGAATGACGCTGAACCAATTGGAACGAGTAGAGGGGGTGGGATTTAGGCTGCAAGCCCCACCAGGTCTATCTGCTTTCCCAAATGACCCCTCTGTTTATCTGAGACTGTGCTAAGGCAAGCAGGGGCAGATATGGATTCTTTTACAATGCCTGTAGGCCCACTCACTACAACCCCAAGATGGCCTCATAGAAAGCGTTACCGTAGAAACAGTTTTGAGGAGGAGACCCGCAGAAAACCTACTCACCAGTACACAAGAAGGAGGTTTATGCTTCTGCAGAGAACAAAGACCGGATGAGGCTGAAGAGTTCAGAAGACAACTAGGCATTGAATCAACAGATCCTATTACAGCTCGTGAACATAAAGTCTTCATGAAGTCTCTTGTTTGCCTTTCCTTTTAAGGCATAATGAAATACTGCTTGAGGAAGAGACTTTTTTACCTATCCTGGGGGTGCACACTTGACCTAGGGGGTCAAGAAGCCCACAAATATGTTACTTGGTTAGATGAAGACATAAATCAAATAATTCTGGAAATTTGCCAGGAAATATGTCTTGATAGCATTTTCCCCAATGCTGTTATAGCCATTTGGTTTGCCAGGAACATTCTCAGAATTACTGAGAAACATTTAATTCATGTTAGAGAGCTTTTAAACACTGTGCATTCTGCAGAAGATCCTAATGCTGCCCTTCATGATTTGATCACAGGAAGATAAAACACTCATATCTTTTGCTGATCTTGGTGGGAGGCTGGGGAATGTGAGGTTGTA
Source organism: Alligator sinensis (assembly GCF_000455745.1). Classification (NCBI taxonomy): domain Eukaryota; kingdom Metazoa; phylum Chordata; order Crocodylia; family Alligatoridae; genus Alligator; species Alligator sinensis. The sequence goes on along the minus strand of NW_005842808.1, from coordinate 353,632 downwards.
AAGCACATCAACAGTTTTCTACATCTAATGTAGATTAGCATTTGCTTTAGTGTCTTGGATCTCTAATCACATACATATAGGTTTTTTTGTAAAGATAAAATCAATGAGACTTAATGGTCACTAGAAATGATTAAAAAAAAACCTTCTTAGGAGAAGGGGTAACAAAATAAACTAGTAAATATTGTAAAAGTTTTTGATGGAAATAAAGAGTGAATTTAAAAATATATATTCTCACAGATTTTGTATGGTATGGGGGTGGAGGGGCGGGGGCAGTGTTATAAAGATAAACCAGACCACCAAAAAAAAAAAAAAAGCTCTTCCTGTTTTAAGACTAAAGGAGTTATCTTTTACCAAAAGGCCTGCTGTAAAGATAAGGCCAACAAGGCTCAATGGTCACCGGAAATGATTAAAAAAAACTTCTTAGAAGGTTTAACAAAATAAATCAGTAAATATTATAAAAATGTTTGATGGAAATAAAGACTGAATTTTAAAATATATATTCTCACAGATTGTGGATAGTATAGGGGTGGCGGGTATGTATCATAAAGATAAACCAGATCAAAAAAAAAAAAAGCTGACCAGTGTCTCCAGATCTCCACATGTTTTAAGACTAAAGGGGGGGAGTTGTCTTTTAGTGGTGACTATTTTAAAACAGTTATATTTTACTTTATACAGACACTATTTTCCTTAATCTATTATTTAATTTTTTAATACAGAGGACTTACTTATTGTATCACTTATATTACAGAGAGCTTATCAGGTGGGGAAGCCCCATGCAATTTTACCACAGCAAGGTAAAAAATATTTTTAAATGGTGGATTATTTGTGGCTGTGTTACTATGATCACACTAAATTATAACAACTGTTTGTAACTGTTTGTTTTCAAACAGAACCTCTTCTTCTAAAATAGAAAACCAGAAGAAGCACCTAAGGTCATGTTTTTATCCAGTAGTAAAAGGTAATTTTTCTGAAATCAGCTTCTGAAACTTTATGTGTTTCTTGTGGAAGGAGAAGCTGTGTGTAGGGGTTAAGCAAATTTTAAATTTATAGTGTGTGAGGAAAGTGAATTCTCAATGCTGAAATATAAATGTTATATTTCCTAAGTGATCACGTGCACCACTCCCGAAGAAGAGTGGGGGCCTGGGCAGAGACCTGTAAAAGCACAAGCAAAAAACCTCAGAAATGCTCAGCCTGCAGATCATAACACCCAAGGGGCCCTCTAAAGGGCTTCCTAAATCACAGTCACCATCTCCCCTCTCTGGCTCTGTGGGTCCTGGTGAAAGGTCTGGGAGGCTGGGGTACACTTGCGGGACTCTCTAAGGGGCTTCCTAAACCATATTCTCCACCCCCTCTCTCTGGCTCTGGGGGTTCTGGTGAAGGGTCAGGACTGGAAGGAGGAGAAGTGTTTGAGGGATCTCTAGGGGACCTCTTTTTTTTTTCTCAACCGGTGTGGGGGCAGAGTTGCTGATGTCACGCACCACGTGACTGAGGCCTGGGGGTGGGGCTGGTGACATCATGCACCATACAAGCGGAAAGGGAGCGGGGCTAAAGGGGCGGGACTTCCAGTCCCCCCACCTATCACATTTGCATTGAAGGGCGATGAGCCTATATACTACTAGTATCACAAGAGTTGGTAACATAGAGTGACAGAGCTGTAACTGAGGAAAATATCCATCCCTGATGTACTAGAAAAGTGAGGGATTTCAATCATTCCCAAGTCAAATTTATTCTTTTAAAAAAAAAAATACCCTTCAGATAAATATGACACAGAAACAAGCAGCCCTTTAATCAACAGGTTAATATTTGCAATGAAGAAAGACAGCTTGGACTCTAGTAGCTGTCAGAAAGAGAGCATTAGCTAGCAAACTTTGAGGTAAAACGATTTTTTCAACCTTTCTCTGTGCCTAACCTGGACAAAATGAACTATTCCAAACAGGAGACTTTACCACACCTTCAGCTCTCTTGTGAAATATGAATTTTCCTTTCTACCTAAGAGAACTTTTACAATCTCTGTTCTTTCCTATGCCTGATGAAAAGTGAGAGCGCCCAAAAGCTTGCAAATAAATAAAATAATTTGTTTGCAAATATCTAGTTGGTCTAATAAAAGATATCACCTCTTCCACGAGTTTTGATTCCTTTAGCTACAATGAAGATTTCATAGTCAGGGTACCAGGATTCTAATCCGGAACTGCAGTAGTCATGCTAAACACGAGCATCTCTCCATTGAACTGTTTTGCACTATGGAGTCCTACCAATCCAATTTAAAAAATCTTTGAAAAACAGTATGTGATAGTTCATAAAAACGTGTTTGTTGTTTGACCTTTGCAGGTGAAGTCAACCGCATCCAGCGGGAGGCGGCGGGGTGGGGGGAGAGAAAGGAAATGGGAAAAAAAAACTAGGGAGGGAGGGAGAAAAGAGAAAATGAGGAAAAAAAAGAAAAAAGAGAAAAGAGAGAAAGGAAAGAGAGAGGAGGGGGTGGAGGCTAGGTCACGTGGGTACATAGGTGACTCATAAAACCAATCTTTGCCTGAACAATTTGCTGCAGCAGGGGCAGGAAAGCAATGAGGACTTTTTTTGTTTTCCTGGCCATGCATTTCTTCATTGCCTCTGCTGTACATTGCTGTTTGAAGGTCAGTGCTCCGTTCTGGATTGATGGACAGTCCAGGATGGACAGTCACGAGCAATTTGCTCCCACAACTCTGGGTCAATGCTGGAATGCTTTAGGGACATCTTTAGGGTGTCCTTCTTTGGTGCACCACGAGAGCATACTCCATTTGACAGTTTGCAGTAGAAGATTTTCTTCGACAGGCAGGCGGGTGTTGACCATTTTTGAAAGGTGGCCAGGCCCATCTTAGCTGCGCCAGTTTCAGTACAGTGTGAATACTGGAGAGAGCTGATTTTCCAAGTACCTTGTGTGTGGAATCTTGTCCTGCCACTTGATCTTTAGTATCTTTTGCAGGCAGCACAGGTGGAAGTGGTTTAGTTTCTTGACAAGACACCGGTAGAGGGTCCAGGTTTTGCAGGTGTAAAAAAGGGTCGGGAAAATGATGGTTTTGTAAACCTTCAGTTTTGTCAACATTCCAATGCCTCTGCAGTCCCAGACCGACTTACAGAGTCTGCAAAAGGCCACGCTAGCTTTCTCTAGTCTCGCATTGACTTTGTCATCAATGTGGACAGCACAGGAGAGTGTGCTGCCTAGAGAGACAAACTTGTCGACCATCAATAGTTGTTGGTCTTCAACTGATACATGTGGTTCCTGGGGTGTTGTGACAGGCACAGGTTGAAACAACACTTCGGTTTTCTTCGTGTTAATAGACATTGGTGTCAGAAGCGGGCTGGCCAAGTTCACCGACGACACCAAACTCTGGGGTAAAGCATCCACACCCAAGGACAGGAGAGCGATCCAGGCAGATCTTGACAGGCTCATGAAATGGGCGGATGAGAACCTGATGGTGTTTAACACCGAAAAATGCAAGGTTCTCCACCTTGGGAGGAAAAACCTGCAGCATGCTAATAGGCTTGGCAGTGCTATGCTGGTTAGCACTACAGATGAAAGGGACTTGGGGGTCATGATTGACCACAAGATGAACATGAGCCTTCAATGTGATGCTGCAGCTAGTAAAGTGAGCAAAACGCTGGCTTGCATCCATAGATGCTTCTCAAGCAAATCCTCGGACGTCATTCTCCCATTGTACTCGGCCTTGGTGAGGCTGCAGCTGGAGTACTGTGTCCAGTTTTGGGCTCCACAATTCAAAAAGGATGTGGGGAAGCTTGAGAGAGTGCAGAGGAGAGCCACGCGCATGATCAGAGGTCAGGAAAACAGACCTTATGATGAGAGGCTGAGAGCCATGGACTCTTCAGCCTGGAAAAGAGCAGGCTCAGGGGTGATCTGGTGGCCACCTATAAGTTTATCAGGGGTGTTCACCAGGATCTGGGGGAGCATCTGGTCACCAGAGCACCCCAAGGGATAACAAGATCGAATGGTCACAAACTCCACCGTGACTGCCCCAGTGTTTGAAATAGACTGCCACTGGCGGTGGTTCAAGCACCCACTTTGAACGCCTTCAAGACACATTTGGATGTTTATCTTGCTAGGCTCCTATGATCCCTGCTGACTTCCTGCCCCTGGGGCAGGGGGCTGGACTCGATGATCCTTTGGGGTCCCTTCCAGCCCAAATGTCTATGAAATCTATGAAATCTGAGTCTGAAGTTGTTGCAGGCTGACGAGAATATGTCCATGGACCATTGCATGTCAACCTGTGAGCCTGAGGATAGTGCATTAGTCGTCAGCAAGAAGGAAATCACGGAGCATGGCTGTCTGGACTTTGGAGCTCGCTCGGAACCTGTGCAGGTTGAAGATGTCTCTGTCAAAACAGTACCGGATCCCCATACCAAGTTCACCATCTTGGAAGGCATCTGACAGCATGGCAGAGAATACCATGCTGAAGAGGGTAGGTGCAAACACACAGCCCTGTTTGATGTCATTTGTGACCAAAGGGGTCAGAGCATTTGCCATTCACAAGGACGTGTGCCATCATGCCGTCGTGGAACTGTCAAACCATACTGATGAATTTTCTGGAACATCCATACTTCTTCGTGATTTCCCAGAGGCCTTTGTGGTTTACCATATCGAAGGCTTTGGTTAGGTCGACAAACGTGAGGAGAAGGTCAACGTTCTGTTCCTGGCACTTCTTTTGAAGCTGCCGGGCTGCAAACACCATGTCAGTGGTTCTGCATCCTCTTCTGAAGTCACATTGGCTCTCAGGCAGTAGGTCATTTAGATGGTCGGTCAGCCGACTGAGGAAAAATCTCGCAAGTATTTTGCTGGCAGTTGAGAGGAGGGAGATGCCTCTGTGGTTGTCACAGAGTTGGCAATTTCTCTTCCTTGTCTACAGGTGGACAATGGAAGCACTCTTGAATTCTTGAGGGACTACCCCCTGTGCCCACATACTGCAGAAGATCTCGATTAGTTTCTCCGTGAGTTCATGACCACCTGATTTGTAGACCTCCACTGGAATCATGTCACCTCCAGAAGCTTTGCCACTAGACATTTGTTGCATGGTCTTTTGAACTTCTGCAATTGTAAGTGGAGCTTCAAGCAAGGTGTTGATGTGAGGTAGCTTGCATATGGCATTGATGTTGATGGAGGAGGCCCAATTGAGGACAGCACTGAAGTGTTCAGCCCATCTCTAGAGGATCTGGGCCTCGTCAATTAGCAGCATGGTCCCATCAGCAGACAGCAGAGGGGAGGTTCCGAGGACCTGCGGACCATAGACAGCCTTTAGGGCATCAAAGAACTTCTTTGCGTTCTTTCAGTCAGCATAATGCTGGATCTTGTCTGCTTTGTTCTTCAACCACGTGTCCTCCATCCCTCGCAACTTATGTTGAATGGTCCTCCATATTGAGGTGTAGGTGTGTTGTACTGATGTGGACTTATCATAGAGGTAGGCTCTATGGAGATGTTGTTTCTCTTCCAGCAGCCATTGTATCTCCTTGTTATTTTCAATGAAACAGTCTTGGTGTCTGCAGATGCTTGGTCCCAGTGTCTCAACAGCTGCAGAATGTATAGCTTCATGAAGCCACTTCCAGTTGGCTTCAATGGAGCCAGGATAGAGCAGTGTCATGTGAAGATGATCTTTCAGATGGTTCACAAAGGACACCCTAGTGCTGCCGTTTATCAGCCCATCAGTGCTGAGGCACTTCAGTCCACTTCATCCTTGCAGACGCCGCCTGGTTTGAATCATGATCTTTAATGAGGAGATGATGAGCCAATGATCAGTCCAGCATTCAGTGCCACACACTGCTATGCTTACATGGACATTGAATCTGTCCCTCCTTTGGAAAAATGACATAGTCGATAAGATACCAGTGCTTGGAGCAAGGGTGCATCCACAATGTCTTCTTCCAGCTGGGGAGATGGAACACGGTAACCAGGAGCTTGTGCTCAGCACATAGTCTGAGCAGGAGAAGACCATTGCTATTGCAGCTTCCAATCCCAGGCTTCCCAATGACACCATCCCATGCTTGACAGTCAGAGCCAATCCTGGTGTTGAAGTCCCCAAGGAGGATGAGATGGCCAGCCTTTGGTACAGCAGCAATCATGGAGTGGAGGTCATCATAGAACTGGTTCTTGACTTCATCAGAGTTGGTCATGGTAGGAGCGTATGCACTGATGATAGTGGCGCACTTTTTGTCAAGCAGGAGCACCATCAGTCAGTCATTCACTCCCTTTGGCGGGTAGGTCAGGTTTGTATAGCAAAGCCGACACCTACTTCCTGTTTGGCTTCGCTGCCATGACCACTCCAGAAGAATGTGTAACCAACTTTTCCTTCTGTGAGTTGCCCTTTATCGAGTAGGTGTGTCTCTGGATCTCGCAGCAATCTGGACGTTGTACCTGCCCAGTTCTCTCCCGATAAGGAAGTTCTCCTTTTGGGTCTATTGGTGTTTCCATCGGTCAATGTGCATACCTTCCACGTGCCCAGCTTGGGAGGGATTGATTTCTTTCCTTTTTGACCACTGTAGTGGGACCCCTACCAGCTGCGCTATGCTGGCAAGGGTAAGGTGAAGCAGACAATGTTTGGGGCACCTTTTCTAGCCCCTTCCTCATTCTAGGAGGTGAGCAGTGCAGTCCTGAATAGGGCTGCTCAGTCACTCAGGGGGCTGCCAAGTTCTACTGCTGCTTCTGCCCAGTAGAAAGTGACCCAAAGCCCTGAGGTGCCTGTGTGCAGGTTTGTGGCTACAGCTTCCAGTGTGTCCACACCTGCTGCTTCTTTGCTGGCCTGTTGCCACAGGGCTTGTGCAGGATGTGAGTTCTGTGGGATTTGGATTTAAACGAGGAAGAGTTGTGCAGCGTCAGCTTCACTCTTTCATCCGAGCCAATTCATAACCAGCGGCAGGACAGAGTCAAGAAAGCTGGAGACTGGCCCAGATGCAGCAGATGATCAAGATATCTTTTATGCCTTGTCCTGCTCTGCTCAATCCATGGTGTGGTGCTGTACCACCATCATGGCCATTGGACCATACAAAGGTCTTGTCTGCCCAGTAAGCTGGAGTCAGGCAGGCATGCCCCTATTTCCCCAGAGGTCTATAGGACTGACTGGGTACCCTCACCTGGTTTGGCCTGTCCATTGAGGTGGTTTATTGAGGTGTGGCTGCTGTCACATGCAGACAGCTACTTGGAGCCACAGGTGAGAGCTGAGTGCTGGTGATGACCAACAGATAAAAAGTCACTCAAGCAAGCATGACATACTCTTTCTCTGGAGGAGCTACCCCTCCCAGACACCCCAACTCTCATTATTTTGAGAGTCTCTATCTTGCCATCTCTCATTATTTTCATCAAAAGTCTTCCAAAATCAAAGGTTATGCCTCCACCCACTCCAGCTCCAGTATTCTTGCAATTAATGCAGTAAATGTCTACTCCTCTGTAACATGTTGGGGTCCCAGGGGTGGCTGCTCAGCCCTGGTGGCTCCGTGACCACCCCTTGCTCCACCCCTAGGGTGCCTTCCCATCTCACCTGCTACACCTTGGTGGAATAATGATAAATAGGGAGGCTGGTGATAAACCTTTGCATAGCCCTGGTTCCACTGAACTCCTGCTAGGGTCCCTGCACCCTACTGGTCCTCACTGGTCCCCAGGCCCCTGGCTGGGCCTCTATAATCAACTGTGCCTGGCTGGGCCTCTATAATCAACTGTGCACCAAAAGACTTAAGGGATAATAAAATGACTCCAAATGCTTCCCTTTATCATGCCCCATGCCTCGCAGGCACTGCAAGGATGATGTTTCCTCTATTGGGGCTTTGGCCTCCTCCCCTTCAATCTAGCTATGCCTTCTAGCCTGGGGCCACTGTATCAGATCTGGCTCTGAGGCTCTAGCTCTCACTTGTCCCTCCCATCATCGGGCCCCTCTCTGCTAGGCCTCTGGCCCTGCCTTGCACTCTCTGCTCACTATGGGCTCAATAAATGCCCAAGACTTGAGTCTGCCCTAGGCAGGGCTGAAGGTGTTCGTGCACTCCTTGGGCACTAATGGGACCTCCTGCCATCCCTCTAGACCCTACCCCAAAACCACCGGTACAAAAGATAAAGTAAACATAAGCCCCCAGGCTATAACATAACAGCAACAGAGAAAGTAGCCCTCTGTCCCTTTAGGAGGACAAACCTTCTTTACCCTTGGGCTGACATACTTCACAGCCTGGATCTTTGTGAGCTCCCCCTGAGCTTTGGGTTCCCACAGGCAGTAAAGAGATCAGACCAATGTCCTTGGGAGCCTCTCCTGGGCAGGAACTCCTAACCCGGGAGGGAGCAGAGCTAGAGTGGCATCTCAGTCCAAAGTGCAGGCTTATGTACTTCCAGGACTCTGCCCACATCCGGTCAGCTGATGTCTTGCAGGTGTCTGCTAATTGCCTCATTTGCCCTGGCAACTGACAGCTGCTGCGCCCTATCTGTCCTGCAGTGCTCCGTGGCTGGGCTGCCTGTATCTTATACTTGCACCCTCATACTTGCAGAAAAAAGATGCGAGTAAAGTGTTCCCTCAAGGCTCAAGAATCAGAATGCAAATAAAGAGAACCCAGAGTACTTTATTCAAAATTGTGTGCTTTTGGGCAACATGGTTCACAATTTCTGATCATTTGGGCTTAGCCCTTGAGCAAACCTTCTAAACAGACATGGATTTCACCCCAAATGCAAAAGCACGGCACAGAGGCCTACACAGATAAAGCTGTGACCACCTCGACTTCAAAATTTCCCTTTTGGAAAATATGCATGAGTCCGTTGAACGTGTGTCGTCCTTCTTCAAGCCTCTGTGAATGGGTTCAATAGGAGGTTAACTGGGTGAAATGTAATGTTTGGAAATTCGAATAAAGGTTGGGCTAGATGATCAAATAGAACCTTCTGGCATTAAAATCTGTGCACATGAAAATGGAGGAAGTAAGTCAGTTCACAAGAACCTCTATGCACTGCACTTTACTCATGTGTATAATTAAGACTGCAGCAACACCAGCAGTTGTAAGGCTTAAATAATATGTTGAAACTTTTGCAGAGAGGCAATGTATTAGGTTGAGTGCAACATGCCAAGTGTTCTATTCACAAGGGGTTATTACTAAGAGTGAAGAGAAAATGTTACAATACAAATCTGATGCAAGTTCTTTTAATTATGCTATGACTCAGAATTTCCAGGGAAACAAAAAATTCAGCCTATAAAAAAAGAAAAAAAGCCCTGATTTTTGCTACCAAAGCAACCTGCTATAACAGTAAGCATGTACTCCAAGTACTCCCCTTGTGTGTTATAAACATCTGATTAAACTATCTGAATTGCCTCTGACTGGCATCTTACCAGCTCCCAGCAAGGCTAAGTTCAGATAATATTCAGATGAGAGGTCTACAAGAAAAATCCAGGGTGTGACACCAGTAATTCAACAGAGGTTTTGCAAGGGGGATAAGAAGTACAGCCAATAAAATAACTCTAGCATCATGCAATATTTCCTTCTCAGAGGACCACAAAATGCTTTAAAAAAAATATCAGCATCATTATTCCATTTTACATGCATGAAAAATGAGGTGTAGAGAGGAAAAGCAATTTTCCAAAGGTGATATTTGCCAGGTCACTGGTAGAGCTAGAAATGCAGCACAGGACTCAAGAGGCCCCAGGCCAGTACTCTGTTCCCTAGTCTATCCTACTTTCACAGGCACCCTGGAACAGCTAGTACGGGTGCCCCAGAGTTAGGTGAAAGGATTGGCTGTAGGTTTCTAAATGCCTGTGGCAGAGTGCCTTTGGTGTCTGCCATTTTAAGGGCTTTGAGTGGCAACAGGGCAGCCAGCAGGTGCAGACCAGCCCTGGTGAGGCAGTCGCATGACCCTGTGAGGGCCCTGTGAATGGAAGAGAGAGCTGAGCAGACTCCATTTTAGCTCAGGTCCCCAGGGCTGAGCCAGCAGTCTACTGCTGGCAGCCAGAAAGACAACACCTGGCTGAGCGGCTGCTCAGGAACACTTTGGAGGTAAGGGCAGGAACTATGGAGATGGTAGGAGGCTCCTGGTCCTGGGCATGACCAGAAACTGCACCCTGCTAGGCATTACCGGTGGGTAATTTAGAGAGCAGAAGGGGTGGGGCCCAGGCATTAGGGCTGTACGAAATTTCACCAGCTGTTTCATTTCGACACTGTTTTGACTCGTTTAGAGCTCGAAAAAGCGAAATCAAAACAAAACGAAGGTCTTCAAAATAGCCTTGAAACAAAACGAGGGCAGTTGAAATGTTTTGAAAGTTTCAAAATGTTTTGAGTTTCGAAGCTCAAGCTGGGCTTGCCTGCAGGAAAACAGAAAGTAAGGAGAGGAAGGGGGAAGAGTAAGGAAGGAGTGCTCTCATATTGACTGTGTGTAGCTGGACAGTGACTGTCATCCTTCCCTGAGGTCCATTCTAATCCCAGTGCTCTGGGGGAGGGATGGAAAAACAGTATAAAAGGCAGCATTGTTTGAACTGGCCGGCTTTCTGTCACCCATGTCACGAGTTTTGCTTGTCAGCAGCCTGAGGTGCAGTTTCCCAGAAACCCCTGCACCTAACTCCTTGAAACTTGGCAGGCTTTGTGGCCTCCACAAGGGCTATCATCCCTGCAAGTTTCATCTGAATCAGGCAAGAACTGACAAAGTTATAGGCAGTTTTGTGCTTCCCCATTATAGCCTATGGGCGAAATGACGAAACAGTTTCGACAAAATAGAACGGAACAGTGGCTTCAAAACTAAATGAAATTCAAAATGAAACACTGTCCCAGTAAAACGGAAGTCAAAATGAAACGGTGCAGTTTCGCACAGCCCTACCAGACACGTCTCCAGACACTGAGTGCCTAGAGCCTGCAGAGGGGAGGCTCAGGACAAGCCAAATGAGAAAAGACCCCAGTGGCCCTGGTGAGGGGGCAGAGAGAGCCCCAGAGAGAATGGCTGAGTTCAGCCCAGTGTGGAGCAGAAGGCCGGTGGCCACACAAAGTAGGGTGGTGTGTATACCAGCTAGAGTGCATGAGAGAAGAAGCCTGAAGGGCTGTGTAGAGTAGGGCCCAAGGGGGACCCAAAGGGCTGTGCAGAGTAGGGAGGGATGTGTGAGGCCCTGTGAGAAGGAGCAGTATTAAAGAGGCCCAAAAAGGGGCAGAATTTGGCCTGGCCTCTAGCTGGAGCTATTACAATTCTGGATGCCATCTGCGAAGCATGGAACATGGTAAGGGAAGGTTAGAGCTATGTGTAAACCCCTTGGCATCAGGTATTAAATGGGCATCCTCTCGCTTATTATATCTAGGTTATTAAACAGCAAGTCATGGCAGGAAAGACTGGGCAGCTGCCCTAGACAAGTAGGTGGGCCAATGTTAAGACCCGGCCCTGAGCTGGCCCCCTGTTACAATGCCAAGTCCTGGCAAACTACTGTGGATGGACAACTGCCAGGAGTATTTTAGGGTGAATGAATCAGCATCTACCTTCCTCCCAGAAGCAAAATAAGGGATGTTTCAAAATCTGACCAGATGGGAAGGAATGTTGTCAAGAATGTGTGACCAGCTTGGGTTGAGTGACTGACTTCCCCTTCCTCTCCACACTACCAATAAAGCCCAGTCTCAGAACTGAAGCTAGGAGTCTGTGTGCCTTGAGGAAGGTAAATCAGGAGTCAATTTGCAGTGTCCCATTGTACAGGAACCCATAAATTTGGTCAGTCATAGTACCAACACAGTACGGTCCCTGGTATTAGAGGTATTCATCACTGAGTGGTTTTATTTTCTCCCAGTATAGTCCCAAATGAGAAATAATTACCAAAGTCAGTGAAAATGAACAAGTTGTGTGCCATCTTCATGGAATAAGGACGCTTCCTGAAAAAAAGACAGATGCATGAAAATGCAATTTTATAATCTGCCAGTATTTAAGAGGTATTTCTAACTGCTTCTAATTGCTGCTTTCTTTTTGGAGCCTAGCTGCAAAATGCAAAGAAAATAAGCAGAACGCAGGCTTTGTTCATTCAGCATAAGTTCAAAATAAAAATTGTTGAACAATGAAGGGAGTCAATTCAAACACAGCTATGTACCATCCTCTTTCACTCTACAGTTTCAGCACACAGTGAGTTTACAATCTACAGGTTGTTTTTACTTTGCTGCAAGGGAAACAACCTTTTGTTGGGTGGATTTTTTTTATTTTTTTGTACTGTACTTTCAACAACAGACTTGTATTTCACCCAGCACTAAATTATTTCAATGCTCTCTCTACCTGACTAGTGCATTTTGTGGCTATCACTTTAATGGCTTTGTTTTCCTGACCACCCTACCCACAAACAGGCTTCTAAATACTTAGAGAAGATTTCATCTTCAGGCCACTATTCAAGCAAATCCTCAACTCCAAAGAAATAATGAAGAGGTGGGATTATTCCCCCCATTTTACCGAAGGAGAATTAGAATCAATGAAGACAAGTGATTCTGGGAAAAGGTTACAGAAAGACCTATACAACCTTAGCTGGGATGAGATGGAGTACAGGGAACAAGATTTAATACAATAGAGAACAGTTTTGCAGTTTTTGTAAATTCCATCCCACAACATTTAAAACTAGGCTGTTGAAAGCAAAGAAAATAATAGACTGTTTAGTACTCTTATGCGTTGGACACAGGCTGTAATAGGTCTTAGCAATGACTAACTCCTATGATAAACTGAAAATACAAGCCATCTCAATATAATGGAATAAAAAGGAATATTTACATAGTACAAAAGCAGAGAACAGAAAATGCAATTGCTGTTGAGCAACAACACGTTGCTGTAGCTGGGAGGTAATAGCTGAGAAATAAGTATTTTACCTGTATAACTACAACACCTTCCATCAAAGCACTTTGCAACTATTAGAATTTTAAGATCCAGTTCACAGACCTTTAATGTTAACCCAAGAACTTCCACTGATACCATGGGGCTTGAACTGGAATTCTGTGAAGTTTTCCCAGCTTCCAAGTAAGTGGCAAACATGATGGGCCTTAGTTGGTATAAATCAAAGCTGTGATGTGGAACAACATTGGCTTACAGCAGTTAAGGATCTGCCTCAATGAATAATGAATCCCAAACACCCTCAAAATAGGCCTGGTGATGTATACCCTAGGAAGCTGTGATTCTGAATCTAGACAACCGAAAGACAGTAGATCGCAAAGATACATGACAAAGAAACTTGCGTTTATTTGCAGCACAAAGAACTTTGACTGCCTCTTGTAGGAAACAAACATCCAGCTCGATATGCCTCCACTTCTTTAATTCCCTCCTGCTCCAGAAGCAAATATGGATGTTGTTGCTGTATATTCGAATTTACACAATGCAAATCCACACATTCTTTTTATGCACATCAGAATGTATCCTGTTAACCTAGTCAGATTCATAAAGATACACATGGCGCGTGTCTACGCAAGACATTTACTGAGGAGATGACCAAGTAGCTCCACATTAAACATCTCAGGGTCTACATATGCAGGGCTATTAGGCTGGAGTAAACTAATAAACTCCACAGCAGAGTAGTGCTTGTATTTACAAGTACTACCCTGCTATGGAGTTTTTTACTCCATAACACCACACATGTAGATACTGATTTGGCTGGCTGGGGCACAAGGGTACTTCAGTGCAGGGGCTGCCTGCCAATAAGCCCCACACTGGAGCACCTTCGTGCCACACCCAGCCCCTCCGCAGCATATTGAGCCAGGTTGGAGCAGTCCTGGGCTGGTAGGCTGACCTCCAGGGTTCCCTGCCAGCCGGGGCTGCTTTGACCTGGCTTAATGGGCTGCAGTTCCAGGTGCACATTCAAATGATGCACCCAGGAGCAATAAACTCTGGCACAATAAGCGTTGAGTTTATTGCTCTGCATTAATCACACACGTAGACGCACCCATGGAGTGGTAGAAAGGAAATTGTCTTATGTTCTAGGACATTTCCCAGACTCTTTACTTGCTGCAGCCCAGAGGGGAGTTGCATTTGACATAGCTATGCCCAAGCTAATTTAAGCAGCAATACCCAGGGTCCAGGGAAGCTTGTGCAGCTTATGCAGAAACACATTTGGTTGCTGTGCCTTTCAGCACCTGAACTGCGTAGTTAAAGTGAACTCAACTGTCTACAGAAACAAACAACACGCCTCTGGATTGCACTGGAGACATGTTCTCACTCAGGTCACCTCAGATTCAAAGTCTGTTCATTTGCATCTTAATGGAAAAAAGTGAAAAAGTCACACTGAAAAAAAATGTCTTTTGACTGACCAGCCCGATGCAGATGGATAAGGTAAACCAGGTATAACAGGGGGCAGCTCTCGGGGCCAGATCTCCTGCCAGCCCGCCCACCTGTCTGTACGGGGCAGTCTGTCCAGTCTCGCCTGCCACAACTTGCTATTCTAGAAACTGTTGGTATAATGCAGGAGACTGCCCATTACTGCCCCAATGCCAGAGGGTGCTATCTGAGGCTCTGAACCTCCCCTACACCGCAGCCCATGCCTCGCAGATGGCATCCAGATTAGTATTGTTCCCTGGTCTGAGACTGGAGCAAACCCAGTCCAAAGTTGGGCTCCACACACCCATGCATTCATACCACCTCCCCTCTCACAGGAGGCCTCTTACGCTCTGCTCTCCTCTCACTGGGGCCTCTGGCATACTGCCCATTACTGGGCCACACTCCCCTGCCCTTGGTCTTCCTTGAGCGGCCCCTCTTGGGCTATCAGACTTTGCTACTCACATACTGGCCTTGCCACGCAGGCCTTCGGTTCCCGCGGGTTCCCCTTCTCTATGTGGTTCAGCCTTGTACCAAACCCTGGGCTAATTCTGCCCCAAGCCCCTCACCGGACAACCCTACACTATGCCCCACCCCGGGGTCTCTGTCTCCAGCTTGCAACCAACTTCTCACAGGGCTGGCCCTTGCGCTGGCCTTCAGGCTTACTCCCATTCAGCCCTACTCAGCGCACCTCAGGCATTATCCTTCAGGTCTATTCGCACTTCAGTCCTAGTCTGTGCAGGGCCTCCCAACACTATACACACTACCCCTCCCCACCCCCACCCCGCCCCAGGGCCTCTGGGATCTTTATCCCTGCTGGGCTCAGGCACCTACGCGTGGGCATACCTGGCCCCCACTGCTCCCTCAGCTTTCAGAATTACCCACCAGATGGTGGAGGCTGGGGTTAAGGTGCCCCAACCCACCTTTCACTGGGGAGGTCACTGGCCTGGCATTTCCTGGGGGCTCCCATACCACTAGGAGCCCCACCAGGCCACCCTTCCCCGGCAGGGTGCAGTTTTAGGTCATGCCTAGGACCAAGAGCCTCCTGCTCTCACCTCCAGATGTCGCTCAGCCAGGCGATGTTTCTGCCTAGGCTGGCAGCAGCAAACTGCAGCCTTTGCCTACCAAGGGTTTCCAAAGTTGCCTGCCTCTGCCCTTAAAGTGGCTGGCAGCCAAAGATGCCCTGCCAGACCAGGTAAGTTATAGAAGCCCTCCCTGGCAGAGTGATCTCCTTGCAGGCATATGTAAAGATATGCACTTGCGGGTAAAAATCATGGCTAGGATTTTCACCCATACTATTGCTAGGCACTAGGATTTTTCACCCGCATTGCTCAAGCAATATTTAGACCCACTTAGACCCACCTAACAGAATTTAGGTCAAATGCAAGTGGAGCAACGGCCTTCTGCCAGCTAGAGATAAGTGAATCTCACTTCTATATTGTTAGGTGGCTGAACGTCCATTCAACTTGCCTGAGTTATGTCTACTTACACCATCTGAGCACTTTACTTTATGAGAGTGGATCAGCACTATGATTACCCGTCTGAACCCTGTACCGTTCAGTCTACATAAGATCTTCACTTGCACAGGGGTCTTGTTTTCAGTTTCTCATTTCATTCAGGAACCCTGTAGTAACCATAACCCTGTAGCTGTTATACATCCATAGTTAGGACATCCAGATTTAAATATCAGAGTCTGCTGCTGACCAGATATTTGTAATCTAGGCTCCATTCAGTTTAGGAAGGAAATAAGTATTTGACTTATTTTACAGACTTGTCAAATGCCCTTGCTATTTCTGACCCTTCTACTCTTTTAAAGTGCCCACACATCAGACTATGCTGTTGATTTTGGACCTGCAGAGGGGTGTGTGCGAGTGTGAGGGGGAGAGAGAGAGACTATAATTTTGTGGCATATGAGAAGATCCTTCATCACTTCCAGTGCCTGCTTCTGCTCACCCCATTCATCAGCCTCAGTCTAAAAACTTACTGAATCGCCCTTCTGAAAACATTGCACAGCTCCTGACAACCACGCTCAGTGGAAGCCAATTCTGCCGCACTGATTGCAGGAGAACCTGGCCTATTTTATCTGTCATACTGACAAATGCACTGCATCTCATCCTTGGTTTACCACAGAGGCTGCTCCTGGCTAAAATCATCATGTCCCTTCCAGCCCCAAAAAAGGCTATGAAACCATCATGTCCTAAAACAAGTGCTGATCCTGCAGCCAGCCCAGGCAACCTGAAGCTGTGCCAGGCCTGCAGGGCTGAGAAGGCACAGGCGCAGCGTGCCTGGGTGTGTGCCCTCTTGCAGAATTGAAAGCTCTCTCTCCTTGTATTGCCTGTTCCTCATGTTCCCACTAGCACTGCAGTCGCTGTGTCTTCCCCAGCCTGCTCTGGAGCCTCCTCCTCAGCCCTCGCGCCTGCTGGATGGGTGCCCTGCCCAATAGCAGCGCCTACTGCCAGTGCCTAGACTGCAGGAGCCAATACAGTCACTCGGCAGGAGAGGGCGAGGGCGAGGGCGAGGCAGAGGGACCTGCCCGCAGAGAGCTCGCACCGCGCGAGGGGCTGTGGATCTTGGCAGCTGCTGCGGCTCAGCTCGGCTCTTCTCCGGGGCATCGGGCGCTGTTCGCCGACCCGGCTGCGTGCGGAGCTGCCAGGCGAGTGCCGCGTAGGAAGGGGGCTGGAGAAACAGCTGGCGCGGGGGAAAGGCTGCCCGGGGGCTCGGGCTC
>NW_005842808.1:326790-336634 GCF_000455745.1 Alligator sinensis | reverse complement strand
AGGGTGTTGTTGCCGCTGAGCAAGGGGGCAGGAGCAGCGGCTCCCCGGCGTCACGGGCACCGCCTGTCCTGCTCCTCTCCCTCCGCCCCTACCTGCAGCCCAGCTCCCCCCACCTGTCCTGCTGCTTAGCTGGGATGAGATGGAGGACGGGAAGGAGACTGAATACAATACAGACGAGTTGAAACTAGGCTGTTGGGAGCAATGAAAATAAGAGACTGTTTAGTCGGCTTCTGCAAGCAGGCCTCTGAGGCCTAACAGCAGAGAGATGCCAGCTCGCCCCATCACAGGCGCCTACCCTCCTCCTCCATTTTCCTCCTCCTCCCACCTTCCCAGCCATCACCAGTCCTGGTTGTAATTTAAACACACGTCATTCCCGGCTGTATTGACCTGGTGAGGGTTTTATGCCTTTTGGGATCTACCTAGTCTGCACAGCACCTAACCAGGTCAATCCCTGTGACTCATTTCCCCTGACCCCATGTCAGGTGCTTTGTTACTCAGCAAGGACCCATCTATTCCTGCTGGCAAAGCACCCCAACATCTTTGGAGAGCTTGGCCCTATGTATACACCATACATCTGTATTTTGTGAGCACCAGCAGCATTATAATGTAACTAAGAAGATGCATGTATTGAAGGGCAAAAATAATATGCATCAAGTGAATGAGTGGAGCGGCATCGACTCTCACCTGGATTCCTCAGACAGTCTCGCCTTTTCTACCAGGCCACAACATTTGTTAGAGCTTGCTGGCCCATCTTTGATATCGGTGGGGGAAGGGAAAGACAACAGGGTTGTTTGTTAATTTTTAATTTACGTGATCAAGAGGGGATACAGCTCTTTTTGTACAGCTAGTGATGTTGATGCTGTTGGCGGAAGGGGAAAGACAACAGGGTTGTGTGCTAATTTTTAATTCACTTGATTAAGAGGGGATATGGATCTTTTTGTATAGCTAATGATGATGATAATTAAGGAAAGCGTTTCTTTCTCGATACTGGTAGTCTTATGCTTTGTTAGTACAGAAAAAAAGGCCCAGTTTATACAGCAATGTTGTACACCACCTTTCTTGAATGTAGGCAGAGCTGACTAGCACAGAATATCAAGTATCGTGTCTGACTTTGAACTATTTTTAAACCCCATGCTCTCATGACCAGACTATCCAAGATTGTCTCAGCTTGCTTGTCATGGGAGTAGGCAAACCAGAAAACAACTTGCATAATTGACGATGAAGGCCTGAATACTCTGATGAGCAATCCTAAAAACAAAAGGTTGGGTTTCTTGTGAACACAAAGCATGCATGCATTGTTTCATCTTCCTTCTGGCCTACTTTCATAGAGGATAGTTAAGTATGTAAGAAGTCTGCTGAATTATGCAACCACAAATAGTTGGCCATGCGGGGGCGGGGGGAATCTTACTTAAAAGCACTTTGTGATCCATTTGACCAGTTTACTTGCTACAATTTCTCCTATATAAAAGGAGTTGGGTAGGGTTGCTGCTCAATGAAAGCTCTTTTAAACTCTGGCTGTTTGCTTAGATTTTTTGAGGCTGTTTAAAATGCTTTATTGAACAACATGATGTCAAATACTTGCCCCTGCCCTTGCTACTGCAGCACCAAGGGGTAGAGAAGCTTCTGTACATCAAAAACACAAGTCTTTATCTCATACAAATTATACTTGCCAACCTATCCTGC
Organism: Alligator sinensis; assembly: GCF_000455745.1. NCBI lineage: Eukaryota > Metazoa > Chordata > Crocodylia > Alligatoridae > Alligator > Alligator sinensis. Next base: position 334,951 of record NW_005842808.1, on the reverse strand, counting down.
AATGCCAGTTCTATATTTAATATTACAAGTGAACCCTCTCCCAGTTCACCTCTTTGGCTGGTTGTACCATGGCTTGTCTCTTAGCACAGAGTGTTAAGCAAACCAAGTCTCTGGACAGGGAAGAAGAAATAAGGTGATGAAGGCAGTGCGTAGATAGGGAAGATATGTTCCTTGTGATGAGGTGAATGATTCCACTCCCCCACACGCACCATAAGGAAAACAAATACTTCCCCGACCCTGAATAATACACGTTTCAGTTGTTGATGGGTAACATCCTGCTTAATTTGCACATCTAGAATACATTTTAATGCGTCTCATTTGCCTTCCTTAAAACAGCTACTCCATTTTTTTGGCACTCAGAAAGGTTTGTACAGGCTGATTTTTGGCCGTTGCTGTAATGGTAAAATATTTACACACATTCATGTCACAGTGAATGCAAACAGAAATTAGGAGTAAACAGCCAGTATGTAGAATGGAGCAAGATTAAAACCTTGGGGCATGCATCCTTCTCCCATTACCTTAACCTCTCCAGACTTCATGATATATTATCCATATGGTCCCTCTCGGGTCTTACATAGATACCAAAGTGAGCAGCCAGAACAGGATCCCACAAACATGCATCAGACACCAGTGACGAATGTATTAGAGTCCAGCAAACCTATTCAGGATTGATTTCTGATGGACCACATGCTGAGGTTTTAGCCACTTCTGCTCTCATTTTGCTGCAAAGTGATCTCCAGGGAATTTTTTTCACTGGCACAAGAATTGTCATGGAAGAAATGTATCTGCTGTAGGAAAGTAGGAAAGTCACCACCTAGTTTTATACCAGTCACTGAACTTCTGCTAGGTGCTAGGGACCCAGACTTCAGCTTCCTGTCACACACAAGCCAGAAAATGGAAGTGACCAAGATCAAAACCTGAAGCTATCTGGCCTTGCTTACACTGGAAATCAAGCCAATTAAGGTCAATTGGGTCATTCAAAAATATGAAAAGCCTAAGTTAAATACTGTACAGCAAAAAAAATACTAAGACTGTGACTTCAATTCTTTGGCACTCTACTATGTTGTGATAGAGTTGTTGTGGAGGGAGTGCTTTTGTACAATTGGCTTGTATCTTTTTTTTAGAGACTCTTTGCACTGGAGCACCTTTCTGAATAATAGATAGCATCTAATAAATGCTAAAAGCATGACAGCCTTTTTAGTGAGAAGCATTTTAAACTGGACTTTCCCTGGCCATCATCCAATAGAGAAGCAATGCTGGGAAATGCACAATCCGATCCTTTTTGCCCCCACTCTTCCTCCCTCCCCAAAGTATTACTATCAAAATATTACCATTCAGAAAGTTCCTAAAAAGGCATGCTTCACTCTGACATTGTGGGGTGGCCCTCTTGCCATTTGACACCTGAGCCAAGTTGTGAGTTGAATTTGTTCCAAGAGTTGCACCCACAAAAGAATGTTTCTCTCCCCCTCCTATTAGGAAACAAGGTCACAGCTCTAACCTCAGAGTGCCTCAGATTTTCACAAAAATACTTTATTCCCTTCTGCTTTTCCTTTCCTTGACTTCACGATACTTTTTAACCAAAAACACCTAGTTCTTACTTATGGTGATGGTCCTTTCCACAGCTCCAGTAATGGAAAAATTCTTAAAAACTGGCCATTCCAAATAGGATGTAAATGATTTTCTATCTGAACACCCTTTTGCATTGCCAGACCAGTGTGAAGAAGCCCTAGTATGGATGAAAGTAAGTGCTGTGATCCTTTTTGCCTCTTGAAGTGCGATTCATTTTCAAGTGACGTTTGACAGTTTTACATGTAGTAGTCTGTATCCACCCACAGGTAACTGACTCCTAGCTATACTAAGTTCAAGGGAATACTACAGTATTTCTGGTACCACTGTGAGAGAAAATTCTAGCTAATCATTTTTTCTTTGTAAAGGCAACAGGTATATGTTTTTAAGAATTGAGTATTTATAAGTAATGCAGAAGTCATGGTTTAACTGAGACCCATTACACAGCAACATTATGTTCGCTTAAAACGCACGTTAAAAAGCAAATACTAAAAAACCTGTAATTCTTAAGAAAAACAAATCTTAATGTCTTCGGGTCAGTTCAGCCAGACTGCAAACTTCAGGTTTCAATTATGCTGATCTCCTGGCACTGAAAAACTTGTGGGCTAGGATGGGGGGTAAGGGGAGAAAGGTTCCTTATGTACACCAGGAACAACAGAAAGAAACTTTGATACATTTATTTTGAAAATAAACCTCCAAATTTGAGTTTGTGGGTGTGTGGGGGCATGTTTGGTTTTGATACTGGTTTTGTGGGAGGGGAGTGTTACTGGACCTTCTGTAACCACCACCCCTCCACCCCGCCAAGCATGAGTAGCTAAACTTCTTGTGATTTGGTATGTTATAACTTATGTTGCAGGAGCAGATTAAAATGGAGCACGGTTAACTTCCACTGCAATGAATGCAGCAGGTCAGAAACAACAGGGTCTATTTTCCCAGGCACCCTGCGTAGGGTGTGTTCTTCCTTTGCCAAGTGTGGGCAGGAGTTCTAGCCATCTGTTAAAGGAAAGGGAGTTTTTGAAGGGGTTGTTTGCACATTTTGGGTGCAGTGATCCAAGCATGGGTTTTTTGAGTTTTTCTTAAGAGTCCTGTGCATTCAAAGCATCTGGTCTACAGTCAAATTGAAAGGAGCAGCCTGTGCCTTTACACTAATGTCACAAGCCTAGTGAGATCAGATGAGCAGAAGCTTCTTGCCCTCAGATGCATGCAGTAATGGCAGCACAGTACATATAAACAAGGCAAAAAATGTACCCTCAGTCTCATGCCTCACCTTCCTTAGTTCCCATATTTATAAATACAGTTGTTAGGACAGACTAGCATGGTTGGCTCTTGTTCTGCATCCTGCAGAAAGCAAAATCACCTCATTCTGTTGTGCGACTCTTGGTGGCTGCTATTCAACTGATCAGTGATGATCCCAAGTGGGCATCAGATGATGGTATTTAAGAGCAAGTCGAAGATCATTTGGAGGTCTCTAGCAAGATTGAATGCCTCGAGCCTCTTCTGTATATCAGCTTGCTATTTAAATAAAAAAGTCTTTCTGATCATTGTATTTTACAGACGCTCACCATGGGGCGATGCCTGGTAGTCTGCTGGATAGCAATTCTCCTTATTGTGGCATGGAGTGACGTTTCCCTTTGCAAAAAAGGGAAGGGCAGGCCCAGCGGAGGTGGATGGAACACAGGAAACCAGCGCAACCCGAGTTACCCTCATAATCCCAGCCATCCCCAGAACCCTGGCTACCCGCACAACCCTGGCTACCCTCACAACCCTGGCTATCCCCAAAACCCTGGCTACCCTCACAACCCTGGCTACCCCCACAACCCTGGCTACCCCCAAAACCCCGGCTGGGGACAACACTACAACCAGAAGCCGCATAAAAACAAGCCTGGTTTGGGAAGCGTGGCAGGAGCAGCAGCAGCTGGTGCCGTGGTTGGCGGTGTCGGAGGTTACATGTTAGGGAGTGCACTGTCAGGGATGCACTATCGTTTCAATAATCCTGATGAGAACCGGTGGTGGAATGAGAACAACAATCGCTATCCAAACAGCGTTTACTACAAGCAGTACCCAGAACCTGTCAACCAGGATAGATTTGTGTATGACTGCGTTAATATCACTGTGACCAATTACAAACTCGAGCCTAGTCACAACCCAAATATGACAGAGATGGAAACCAAAGTCATGCATCAAGTGATTGAGCAGCGATGCACACAGCAGTATCGGGAATATCGGCTGGCATCAAGCGTGAAACAATTGTTCTCTGACCCCTCACTGATCCTGGGTACCATGCTTGTCATTTTCCTCGCAATGCATTAAGGAAATGGTCACAGTTTATGTCACGCTACTGTCTCTGCAAATGTTTGGAGGGAGTAATCTACATCAACAGCCTGTGTGTGGAGGTCTCTCATTCTAGCTTGTGCTCTCTTAGGCAAAGTACCTTAAAATCTGTTACGGCAAATCATTATCAATAATGCACCATAGACCCAGGCTGCTAATGTATAGCTGTCTTGAAAACCATTATAATTGTGTACCTAGAGCCAGAATAAAGATCAGGGCCAATTTTCCAACATTAAGAAAATTGTCTGTTAGCTCCAAGGCCATACCAGCGCCTACACCTTGTACATCAACACAGTGCTTACATAAGTGATTTTTGTGAACACATTAAAAAGTGGCCTTCGCCAAAAGCCCCTCTTCTTAAAAGCTGTTTGTTGTGTTCTCATATATACAAAAGTCAGATGATTGTGTCCTCCTTTACTAGACAGATTTCAGTACACTGTTTTCCATTCTTCCCTCTAGATAGCACCATTCATAAGCTTTGGATTTGCCTGGTTTCACAGGCCCTCCACATTTATCCAGGCTAAGTATGTCGCAGAGGCAGAATACTTAAGGAAATCCGCTTTGCTAGGAAGTGGCATTTTTAGCCTAAGCTGCTTAATATTGTCAACACTGGAATGTCCCTGACTTGGGGACAAAACGTTGTTGGGACACTTATAGTTCAAATTCAGTTACTTAGCACATACGCTATGCCACATGACTATTTCTGATTATTTTTTGTGGATGCCCCCACCTGGTGAAGAGTAACTCTCACTAGTAGGTTGTATAGAGCATCTTCTTGTACTTGCAGTTTACTCTCAAGACTTGTGTACCTGTATATAAGATCTATTTAACTCTTTGCATGTTGAAATCATTCCAGCAACAATGACAGAATAAGTTACCTTAGAAGGCGCAAGTGAGCCTGTGGCAGCAGTCCAAACGCCAAGGTTTCAGCAGTTTAAGTTAAGTTGGTTAAAGCTAAACAGAGCATCCTTTTAGTTGAACTGTAGTGGTCTGTGACTTACATGGTTTAGGGAGAGCTAGCTGATGAATGCAGCTACAACTAAAGCCATAGCACTTATTTTATACCCTACATCCAAATTCTGTTTATGCAGAGCACCTAAATCAAACAGGCATGGTTTGGATCTGACCATAATCAAGTCTGCTGTCAGCAACCGTCAGGAAAGGTTCCACCCTCCTCTGCATGAGCACAGTTCCTGTTGACCATCGCTCATGCTTACTCAGCATTAGAAATCTTTTCCAGTCTCCTGTGGGCAGAGAATCAAGAATCAGAAAGAAACCTGCTTCAAATTTACTTTGGTGACCCAATCAACTTAGAGCAAGAAACACCCAGAAACCTGATCCAGAGAGCAACTGGCCAAGATGTTGGGAACCAGATTTTGGAAATGATTAGCCGAGACTCAGCTATTGCTTAGTGCTCTAATTTGATTAATTGAATCCATTGGTAGGTAATTTATTGCTAATCTGCATTTTGATCAACTTGTTGATGCAAAGGTCTTGTATATAATATGTAGCATATGTAAAGTTAAGCTTGTTGAGATACTCGTTCCAAGTAATGTATTTTGTGTATATTTTGCAGGGCACTTGAATGACTGATGTACAAAATATAGAGCCATTCTAATTCTTTCTGCTCTGTTTTCAGTTAAATGGGTATCTGTTTAAACTGCTCAAAATGCACACTATAAAATGGGACTTTGAGCTCACGTGTACTTCGTGATATGAGAACATTTTGTATATTTGTAATGGTGCATGCACTTAATTTTGATGTTCAAATCCTTTTATAAATGTTTGACATCTCAGTAAAAAAAATAAACACACACACGGCAAAGGCTCAAGCATGTCTCTTTCATGCAAATACTTTTCCTCATTTTTAGGTCTATATCTCCCCAAAAATCAAAAAACAACCCCCTTCCCTCAGAGACATTTCCACAGGCCTGAGCCTTTCTTGCTTCTGTGGATCTAGGCCCTCACGTGGCCTCTTCTCCATACAAACTGAGCATTTCAGTCATTCTGACCTCACTTTCACCACTTAGAATATCTTGTAACACCACATTCAGTTATGGAATATTATTCCCCTTTTACAGCCACGTAGTCAATATGCAAAGCAGATTTGCCTAAGGTCACAAGTGATGTCTCTGATGGAGGCAGGAACTGTACTTGATGGTCCCAGGTTAGTGTTGTATCTACTAGGTCAGTGGTTTTCAACCTTATTAGACTCAAGGCACACTTCCATAGACTAGAGAAACCCCTCGGACAATGTTCTCTCTCAGTTTTGGACTACATAAGAAAAACAGAGCAACTGTTCTGCTGCAAAGAACTCAGAAAGACCACAATAGGTCAGAATGCTTTTAACACTACAAATTCCTATTGAAATATCTGGGTTTAGCTTGTGAATCACATTTGCACACCTAACAGTGCTAATGTAGTCTAGCATGCCACAGCACTCTTGAAAAGATCTCAAGCACCCCAGGGTGCTGAGGTTGAGAATCACTGCACTAGACAATCCTTGCTAGCTTGATTTCACTTCACTTCCACCTACATCTTAACAAGAACCAAGGTAGCATTTTCTAAATGTTTAAATCCCATTTTCAAAAGCAAGTGAGGGACTCTTGAAAGCAGGGCTCACCTATGCAATTGAAAAATCTGGTTTTGAAAGGCTTGAAACTTTTTTTTAGTGTCATCAGGGAGTCAATGTGATTTCTTTTGTGTGAAATCAAGTGCTCAGGTTAGAAATTAGCTTCATGCCCTCCAATCACAAGCAATCTGAATGACTAACAAAAAATATTCAGGCACCAACACTAAATTCAATCTTTTACTGCATAAAAGCAATAAAAAAAAAATACAACCTAGGGAATTGCTGAATCAATAAGGCCCAGTAACACCATCAGGTTTTCCCTGCCATGTTGTTATGCCTTGCGTCACAATGGCTATTATTTTTAACTTCTTGTCCTCCCAGATTTTAAATTTAAAGACTGAAGCACACTGGCAGCTGCTAAAGTAGCCAGAACTTGGGTTCACTGAAGCTCAAGCATCTCCCAGAAACAATGGTAATGGCAAAAAACCAGCCTAGGGCTCCCACTATGTTCAGTTACTGCAACTCATCCCATGCGCTACTGGAAGGGACCAGCCATACTGTAGAATATAGAATAAAAGGACCGGAAGAGACCTGTAAGATCATCAAGTCCAGTCCCCTGCCATGGGCAGGAGGTTACTGGGCTCAAACGAGCTCAACGAGGTGCTTGTCCAGCAGCCTTCTCTTGAACACGTCCAGGGATGGTGACTGCACTGTCTCTACTGGGAGCGTGTTCCAGATTCTAGATACCCTTACGGAAATGAAATTTTTCCTTATGTCCTGCCTAACTTTTTCCTCAACTAGCTTGTGAACATTGGTCCTCATCCTCCCAAGGGTTGCCTTTCTGAAGAGTTGCTCCCCTAGATCTTGGTGTTCACCCCTGACATACTTGTAGGCAGCTATCAAGTCACCTCTCAGTCTTCTCTTACTAAGGCTGAACAAACCCAGTTCCCAGGGTCTATCCTCATAGACCCTATCCTCCAGGCCCCTGATCATACAGGTGGCCCTTCTCTGTACCCTTTCGAGCTTATCCACATCTTTCTTGAAGTGCAGAGCCCAAAACTGGACACACTACTCCAGCTGGGGTCTCACCAACACCGAATAGAGGGGGAGGAGCACCTCTCTGGATCTGTTCACAACACAACACGCCAGAGTCCTAGTTGCCCTGCTGGCGACTTCATCGCACTGACGGCTCATATTCATCCTCTGGTCGATTGTCACCCTCCAGGTCCCTTTCAGATGCAGTGTCAGCCAGTGGGCCACAACTCATCATATAGTTATGATGAAGGTTCTTCCTATCCAGGCAAAGGAACCAGCAGGTGTCCCTATTGAACCTCATCTGATTACGTTCAGCCCATAGGACCAGCCTGTTCTTAAGGTCATTCTGGATCTTTAGCCTGTCCTCAGATGTGCCTGCATTTCCCCACAGCTTCGTGTTGTCTGCAAATGTAATCACTGTGCTTTCCACTCCCTCATCCAAGTCATTGATAAAGATGTTAAAGAGCACAGGCCCAAGTGTGGCAGAGTGGGCTTCTCTCAGGCCAGCCGTTGCTGGCCTCCCACCTGCCTATGGGCACACTGCCCACCTGTCTCGCCCACCACAACTTACTGGAAAATTAATAAGTAGGTGTTGATTAAGCGGGAAGCTGCCCATTTCTTGCCCCGATGCCAGGGGGGCGCTATCTGCGGCTCCCA
>NW_005842808.1:300693-326764 GCF_000455745.1 Alligator sinensis | reverse complement strand
CAAGCCTCGCAGATAGCATCCAGATGTTACAAGCACAGCAGCCCCACACTGGGATCCAGAATCCTCCTCATAGGACCCTCCTTTGGTCCCCCCCGCTCCAGTGGCCTACGCTGCCTTCATCCAGGCTGCCAAGCTCCACGTAGCTGGCTCCCCTCTTGGGTGTGGTCCCTACTCAGGACCTTCGGCCATACACAGGCCCTGGCCTCACCTCAAAGGCCAGGTGGGATCTCAGGCCCACGACTCTGGGTAGTCCTCACTGTGAGCACCCGGCCCTTTTAACCTTCTCGGTCCTGGCCCCAGCATAGGCCAGTTGAGGGGGCACTCCACCTCTGGTCTCACTAGCCCCACACTCTCCCTGGGTCCCCCTTCCTGGACGTGGGGAGCTGGGGTACCTCACACCACGACTGGTGCCCCAGGGTCTCACAGGAGACTCTCACTCCCCCGCTGGGACAGCAGGTCGTGATGCTACTCCGGATGTTATTTTCGACCCACTCTCTGCCTCCCAGCAGTGGAGGACTTATCGGGGTCAGGACTCGCCTCTCTCACTCTGGGGCTGAGCCCCACCGTTCACTCAGCCCTTGGCCCAAATCTCAGTCTCGGGTGTCCGGAGACTTACCTGGGCCTGCTCCCCTTGCTTGGGGAGCCACATCACCCCCCTCACTGGGGCTTCAGATCTCTGTCCCTTACTAGGGGCTACCGCCTCACGGAGGCTCCATTACTCTGCCCTTCCCTTGGGGCTAGCGCACCGCCCTTCGCTGGGGCTACAGCTCTCGGCCCCCTTCACTGGGGCTACCCCCTCACTGGGGCTTCCCAACTCTGCCCCTCCCTTGGGGCTAGCGCACCGCCCTTCGCTGGGGCTACAGCTCTCGGCCCCCTTCACTGGGGCTCTGGGGGGGGTTTGCTCCCTGGTGGGCTCAGGAGGCCTCAGCCGTACCTGGCCCCCAACTCTGCTTCTCAGGGTCTCGAACCCCCGCAGGGCTCAGGCGGCCTCGGCCGTACCTGGCCCCCCACTCTCCTCCTTGGGGCTTGCACCCCCACAACTACCTCCGATGGAACACAAACCCGCCCGGTCGTGGGGGCTGGGGTTAAGGCGCCCGACCCGCCTTTCACCGGGGTGGTCACTGGCCTGGCATTTCCTGGAGGCTCCCGCGCCACTGAGAGCCCCACCAGGCCACCCACTCCCGGCAGGGTGCAGTTTTAGGTCATGCCCAGGAGCAGGAGCCTCCAAACCATCTCCTACAACTCCTCCCTTACCTCCAGGTGATACCTGCAGCCAGGCGATGTTGTTGCCTAGCCTCCAGCAGCAAAATGCCCTGTTTATATGGGCAGCCCTAGGTCCAAAATGGCTGCCCTCATCAGGCCCCTGGTAGCCGCCAGCGTCAGGCCCTTGAAGTGGGAGCGCACACAGTGCCCTGCCTGCCACACTAGGCACCAATCCCTGAGGGACACCACTGGAGACAGCCCTCCAGGATGGGGCCATCCCATCGATTACAACTCGCTGGGATCGGTCTCTGAGCCAGTTGCCAACCCACCTCACTGTAGACTGGTCTAGGCCTGTACCCTCCAACTTAATTCAGAGGATCTCATGGGAAACAGTATCAAAGGCCTTGCTGAATTCTAGGTAGAGGATGTCAACTGCATGTCCCATATCCAGCTGGTTAGTTACCTGGTCATAGAAGGGCACCAGGTTTGTTAGGCATGACCTCCCCTCGACAAAGCCATGCTGGTTGTTTCTTAATACCCTGCCAATTACGAGCTTGTGGTTGATGGCCTCCTTGACGATTTTTGTCAATATTTTTCCCAGAACCGAAGTCTATAGTTGGCAGGGTCATCCCTCTTCCCTTTCTTAAAGATGGGCACCATGTTAGCCCTCTTCCAATCGCTCACGACCATTCCCGAGTTTTATGTCTCTTCGGACAGCCTTGCCAGAGGCACCGCTATGAGGTCGGCCAGTTCTTTCAGGACTCTCGGATGCAGGTCGTCTGGCCCAGCAGACTTGAAAACATCCAGATGTTCTAAGAGCGTTCTGATGTAGCCCCAGCCAATGGCACCCGCCAGTCAAACGCCAGCTCTGCTCTTCATTGGAACCAAGCTTTGGACCAAACTGTTGAAAATTGTCCAAATAAAACAGAAATCCACAAGGGAAGAAACACACCTTCCTGACATGAGCGCTGACCTTCCAACACTGCCTACTGCCACCCCAACTTCCTCCCTTCCCTTTCCAAGATTCCCCCAACTTCATTTTAATAGGACTTGAAAATGAACAAGAAGAATTTTCTCCCCTTCATTTTCTGAAGACAGTTGAGGAAAAAAAGAATTAAAGTGCCTGGAAAAAAACATGGAGCTTTCAATAAGTGTTGAAAAAAAACATACTTTCATTTATAAATTTTCTGGAAAAAAGTTTCAAAAAAATGTCAAAGAGATTTACTATTTTGCTACTTTGCAACACAATCCAAGTGAGATGATAAAGAGTTAAAACCAACACCACACAAACACATTACGAAATAAAAATCTAATGTTGTGATATCTTTTTGTTAAGCTGCTTTCTCTTCTCTTTTCCCACAGACCAAAAGGAATGGGGAAAGGTTGTATTTTGTCTCCCATTAATATTTATTTTGTATTAATATATTTATTTTGTATTACAGTGCACTGCCATGGTCACATTGAAAACATAGCCTGCAGCCCATATTTCTACAGTTCCTTTCCTCTGGCTTCTATTTTGTCCAATGACTCCATCCATTTCTCTCTGACTTGGCATGTGACCAGGACTGCAACATCTAGAATTACAGAGCAAGCAGGCAGCTTACCACTCAAAAGTACACATCTGTGTTAGTGAGTCATCAATGCACTTATTATTGCTGCTTTAGCTCCATCTGCTGGCTTGTTTGGGAAAGATCCAGTCCTACAAACTCCTCTTTCAGTTCTGTGCCTCTGGAGAAGAATTAATACAGAAGGAATAGGCCAGTAGAAAAATAAAGTGGTAGCTTATGGGTTGAACTCAGCCAATAGCAACTAAAAAAAAAAAAAAAGGAAAAAAAATATTCCCCAACTGGGCTACCATAGAACAGAATAAGCAATCCGGGCTCATTAGACCAACATCCTATGGTCTAATAAAAGGTATCACTTCTACTGAGAGAGATTTTCTCTCTCAGTTTAGAAGACCCAGGCTCCAGGCCCTCACACTCAGAGAGAGGTTAGAAACTTAAACTCTTTCTTTGCAGGATAGTGACCTAGCTTTCACACCACCAGTGAGATGCTATCCAGAGCCTGCTACTCCCTTCCTGTTGAAGCTCTCCCCCCCTGGGTATGCAAGAAGGGAAAATAATGGGGGTCTTGAAAAAAGCAAGGCAGAGGGAGTGTGGCTCAGTGAGATGGGCACTGGCCTGGAAGGGAGGATGCCCTGGGCTCTGCTCCTGGTGGAGAACTACCAGTCCAGGGACTTGAACCAGTCAGCCTTGTGCTTGGATTCCCTGTTTGCTAAGGAAAGCTTCTTTTTCAGGGAACTCTGTAAGACTGGAGAGTTGTCTCCCATGGGAAGTGGGACACTTACTTAAATACCACTCTCATCAGACCTTCAGCATCCAAAACCCACAAAGCTGGCTGTGCACACAGAGGCCAGTGAAACAAGTCCAGAAGCATGGGCTTGAAAGAATCAGGCAAACTTTAGCCTGATTCAGCCTATACAGCCATTTAATCACTTTAGCCTATACAGCCATTTAATCACTTTTAAGCTATAACTTGAGGACTTAAATGGTGCACTGATGTTGTACTGGGCATTTGCACGGAGCTAAATTTCACCCTAGTGCAAAAAGCAACCAACTACTGAACTGCCACTACCTATCCAGAAACAATGCGTCTCAGTCTACACGGCTGCAGTGAGGAATGAAACACCCAGCACCATCTACTGGCCAAATTGATAGCCAACACAGAATCCTTCACTTCTGGTGGGCTGGAGTGGACATACACTTGTCTATAGCTTTTAAATTGGCTTCTGCAGTGACATCATTTCCAAATTATTTGTTTTCTTCAGTGTACCATTAAATGCCATTCACAGGGGAACATTACTGCTTGCTATGAAGAAGTATAATCACACATCTCAGACAATTTCTGCCTTTGCAGAGAGCATCACATCATATACCAAAAACCCTGGCTTTAAATTGCGTGTGTGATGCAATGACTTTTCACAGGGACTCTGTGCCCCTATTGATCTTCTAAAGATGAGCAATCAATAAAAAAATAAAGTGAAATAAACCACATCTCTGTGCTCTGTTTTTAAGCAATCATTAGCTTATCCTCACCTGAAATAAGCTGCACATGCTTTCCTAGGACAACAGAAGGAAGAGGCAGAACGCAGAGGGGTCCCAATTTTTCAGCCTTTATGAAGGCAGAAAAATACTGGGAAGAATAAGCTTTTTACTTTCTCACTGAGAGGCCTTATCAGGGATCATAACAAGAACAGAAGGCCCAAGTCCCATATTTTGCTATTTGCATAACACCCCCCCACACACACACACTTTGTAGTGCTTTGCCCCTTCTAGCTGTGACCAAGTCACAAGACAGTATTGATAAGCTGGCTGCAGCCTTGGTTATCAGACCTTGTTTTTTTCAGCTCAGGAGGTGCTAGGTTCAGTCCTTGCCACTGACAACCAGCTCATGTCTGTGATGTAGCAAAAGTATCTGCTTAATTATACTTATGATTGCTATGCAGAGGGCCAGAACAACATTTATATCCCCTCCTTCCTTCAAAATATAATTTGCACTAGTCCTCTTCCCTCAGCTGACTTTTACTTCATCTGCAATTATATGCACTGCTGAGTTTTGCACAGTTACAGTACAGGTTTGCCATCCTGTTTTCTGGACATAAAGTGTTCTGTACATTTAAGTGTTGTTCTTATAATCTATCTGCTAAATAGATGCACCAGTACTTTAAAAAAAACCCCAACCCTTTAACTGGCTTACTCAGGTTGAAAGGCAGGGTACATACACAGCTTTATAGACTAATTAAATAAGATATGTATAAAAAGAGCACAAGCTTTTGGGACCCCAAGCTCACTTCATCACTCGGGTTAAAACCTAGCACAAGCAATGATGGAACTTGGTTTTTAAATTTCAGTCGGCAACATGTTTTTTTATTTAGATTGTGACCTCTTCAAGGATTTTGCACGTGTACCGTGTCTAGCACAATATGGCCCCCAGGTGTTTCTATAATACCAACAACATGATTGTTATCAAGACCTGGAAGTGTAAGTCACAACATGCTGGGATTTAAAGGCGTAATTCTTTAGTGTAATAGAAGTGCCTGGGGCTGCATATAGGCATGTCTAAATTTACAGGGGTGAGAAAAAAACATTCTTGCAAGCAGGAGAACATTTCATCAAGGGTTTCTAAATTTATGACATAAAACAAACACGCAAAGGGAGCATTCCCATAAACCAATCCCCACACCTCGCCCAGATCTAGGCGTGTCTGAATGTATTGCCAGGAATCGGATGTCAAACTGTGCTGTTCCTCAAGGGCCTGACAGTGGTAGAGCATGCAGCTTCCCATCAAGCTCTGAGCCACCCTCTTCATATGTCCGTTCCACCGCACAAGAAGAACATTGCACAGACCTGCAGATATAGTCTCCAGCCTCTAAAGAATTAAATCTTAATAAGAATGAAACAGGGGAAAGAGAAAAGGGCTCCTATTACCAAATGCACATTAAAACCTAGGTTGTCAAGGATTCAGTGTAGTCTCAGGGATGTCAGTGGTCCTAAAGCCCCCAAAAGAATCTTTGCTCTCATTTCAGTTAAGGGCACAGTAGTGTAAAGGGCTGGGATGTGTCACCTCTCTCCCCAGTCAGCACTCAAAGTCAGTCACACTAGTGAAAAAATCAATCCATTTTCAGCCCTGTAGGGACTTTTGGAGCATCTGGGCAGCCTGCCACGTTGCACAGGCTAGAGAAGAAACCCACCCGGTGTGGCATAACAACACAAGCAACAACCCCAAAATCCTGCCCATTAGCCAAGGGAAACACTACTAGCTGCGGTGTTCTTGTTTTCTGTGACGTATCTCCAGTTCTGAGCCCTACTTATGAAACCTCAGAGGTGGCAGCCCTGCTATCATCTCGTGCCGTATGCACTACACCCCGAAGTCCAGACTATGAACATTGTCGGCCTACAGGTGATTTCCAGAGCATCTTTCCAGTGTTCAGGAACTTGCTCACAAGATGTTGGTTTCTTAATCCACTGAGATGCCATGCATTTGTTCCTTCTGCTACTTGGCTCAGCTCATCTTGAATAAAGAGATCTGATGTGGGCTTAAGTGTAAGCCAGTGGAAAAAGCACAGGACCCTGATCCCTCACTGTATTTGCTTACAGCAGAGTTGTCAGCCACTAACTGTCCATGGGCTGCTGCACAGAGCAGTCTTTGTACAAAGGGGGGACAAAGCTAGAATTCATGTCTTATGTCTGCAGTTGCAGCTGTTTCAGAAGCCTCCCTCTCTCAGAGCAGACCCCCATACTTTCCCCTCTTCTTTCTGCATTTCTAGTTTCTTCTTCACTGCTGCTTTGCTACCACAGGGCACATACTTGTAAAGCCCAGGGAAGGGGCCCCAGGCTTTGCCCAAGAGCAATATCACAATGCCAGTTCAAGAAACAGGAAGCATAGCTAAGCTGCAACATAACAGTAGAACTGATGATGCAGAAAGTACTGCCGTTGGCACTATGACATCTTTCCTTCCCCTTGCACCTCTTTCTGTTCTATTCAAATTAGGGGTTGCTAGTAACAGAAGCAGGTCCATCAGTTTTAGCTGGCAACAGGCTCTCCATATTGACTGTACCCCATGACTCAGAAACAAGTTAAGCACCTTTTATGGTATTGTGCAAAAATCCGCTCTCTCTTGGCAGCCTCTATCAAGTGGAAATTTAGGGTCAGCAAGTGATAAAGCCTCCAGGGTCTCTCAGTTATTTTCCAAGAACTGTGTGTATCCAGTAATTTTCCATCTGAGTAATCCATTAGGTAATTAATTAATTAAAAGGTAATTAACCTATAAAGCCAAGAATGTCGATACTTGAGAAACTATACCCTCACTCCCCTTCCCGCTACTCTTCACGTGCCTTTTTGGGGGAGTATCTAAATGCCTTAGAGGCAACTGATTTTTTCCACAGTCAAGGAAAGATCACACTCATGCCATTACCAGACTTTTGGGCTTTGGTACATGAAAAGGCAGCCTGGGACCTAGAGGCAAAACTTAAATCTATGCATTTAGCATGATCTCATTTGGTATATTTTAGTGAGTGCTAGTCAGGTCAGTACCTAAAAGCTGCTTCAAAGACTTGAGAGGAGAGCAAAGGAAAATGAGTGTCTTGTGTACAGTAAGCATAGAGGTGGAAGGCAGAAGATATTCTTTATTCAGCTCTTTTAACTACTATCCTCATTATTGTTACAATGGAAGGAAACAAGGGAAAAAAATCTTCTCAAATGTATATTTGCAAATGTGGTCCCTTTTCTCAAAAAATTATGCATCTCCACCACCCTCAGCAGTACAGCTGGTCATGACGATGTTTGCAAGCACCAGTGAAAAATGTAATTTGGATGGTAAAAACTTGGTAGTGTTTTTACAGGTTCCCCATCACATGCATACACTTGACTACTGTCACTGACTTCAGGCATTCTGAAGTTGTAGAGGACAGCTGTCGGTGAGAAGCACTGATGCATGACTTGCTCTGAGAGATGACTTCCTACTATCCTTTCTGGTAATGTTTTGGGGGTGGGGAGTTGAGGAATTAATCAAACTCTAATTAACTTAAAAGCAGTGTTAGGCATTTCTGTGCTGAGTAGAGCACTGGATAGGATACAACAAACCCAAGTATTTCATGGCCCTAATTAAAAGCAGTTTTCTGTTGGGCAGCTATTTCATGATAACACCATCCAGTGAAGCAGCTAGACATAGAGAGAGGTGTCATAGACTCAGTGAACCAAGGGTCCCATTCACCTTGGCAATTCTTCATTCCTTTCAAAAAAACCCAACACATTACTCTTTGGAATTACTCTCGCCAAAGTCCTCACTAACTTCAGTAAGAGTTTGCCCAATTAAAAACTGCCATGTGCAGCCCTTGATTTATATTCCTTCCCTCCACCCCCCCATGGATTCAACTATAGGAGACCAATTCCACTGCCCGCATGGACCCCAGGTGTGTAAGCCATCCTGGCATTTGTGAATTTCCTGATGAGAGCCTAACAAAAATGTTTGCATAACCACATCTAGTGGAGTTTTCCACAGGTAGAAGCAGATCCCTCTCTTTCTGCACTTTCATGGGATGTTGCATCAATCTCCATTTGGTCCTATTGAAGTCAGTAATAGGAAACTACTCTCTGCATAGAGAAAAATATTTAGCTCTGCAAAACACAACCTGGAGAATTACTCATCGTGCTGAATGCTCCCAGTAGTCCCTGTTAGCTCATCTCATGGCTGTGCAATGCACGTGATTATTTCTAAAGAGCTTGATCCCATATCTGCAGAGAACAGAATAAAGGCAGCTGGGATTAACGGGGCCTATTGATCCACAATGTTGCACTTCAAAATGAACTGAATTTGGGAGCTACTAGCAAATGTTGATTGTCTGGATTTTTTTTTTAAATCTAAAATTAAAAGAATTTTTTCATTACATGGTCGCATAAGCAGTCATCATGCCACAAGGGGGGAAGCAGAGAGAACGGATCAGAACTAAGTGCTGGGATTTTCACCCGTAACATTTGCAGAAACATCCAAGTTTCTGAGGGAAGAAATAAGTATTTAGCAAGAACTGTCATTGCTAGATATTTGCACTCCAACATTTACTAGCAAATCAGTGAATTACAGCAGGAAAAATGTATGTTGGAACCCTACCATTCAGTTATCAAAAAATAAATAAATAAAAATATTGAAAACCGTTTCAAAATGCAAACTTGTCCCAGTTTAAGATCTTGGGCCTGGCAACAAACCGATCCCACACCCTTAGTATTTATTCAGAGCTCCCAGCTTTACCTTCCAGTCTCCCATTTTATCAAGCAAGCATCTAACTTGTGTCTGCAAGGATGCACTAATTGGTTCATGGCGGTGAAAGCATTTTGACCATCTCAGTGCAAGTCTTGAAAATGAATCAGGCAATTGAGTTTGCTGGCTCTTTACAGGGCAGAATTAAGGTTCTCTTCCATCGCTATATGAGGCCTACTTATTTCTACTGGAAAAGCACCTCTCCACAATCAGTAGTGCTGCATGTAGGCAAAACCAGGTACCAATAATATGTCAAATCGTTGTCAGGCTCAAGGTGATTTACCAGAGGATCTGTGGTAGCTTACCACCATAGGGCACAGGACTGGCTAGATTCACTCACTCCAATAAAACAGCCATCCAGTCTCTCTCCAGCCATCCATCCAGCCCAAGGATCCTACAGCACTATCAGGAAACAAGCACGGATTTGTGCTGCCAGCCTAAGCAGCTGTGCCTTCAAGACCTGCAACCATCTCTCTCTCTAGAGCACTGGTGAAAGAATCAAAATCTCTTCCAAACACTTTCTGAAACCTGCATGCATAGAGTTCAGACTGAAAAGAAACATAAGCCTTACCTTCTTGTGGAAGATGGCCAAGCTCAAGGACATCTCTCTTCCATGCTCACTCATGTATTGGTTGGGCCAGTACCGTACCTAGACTCCTGGCAGCCCCAGGCAAGCCTTTAGTATTGGGCCCCACTTTGCCAGAGTAAATGATAATAACAATCAGGCAATGGAAAACAAATGACCATTTTCAGGCCCCCTTTCTGTCCAGGCAACTGCCTGGTTTGCCCATGCCTGCGCCCAGGTCTGGGTTGAGCTGTCCGTTCTCTTCGTTTCTAGCAGGAATAGATCCTCTATCTTAGCTACCCTGAGACTCCTGAGTGGTTCTCTTTCAATGTTTGGAAAGCTCAAGAAAAGAGAGCATATAGGTTTCAGAGAAAGCAGAAATCACCCTTTATTTAGGGTTTCCCACCAGTTCAAACAGTTTTTGAAGAAAATCTCTGGCTACAGGAATGACATGCAAGAAGCTGCACTTATTTTGTGGATTGTCAGCTTTGCTCTCCTGAGTGTTTGGAAGGTTTCAGAGGAAAGAGAGGGTCAGGAAAGGCTCCTAGTGGATAAAAAGCTAATGAGATTCACCTGAAAAATCAAAAACATAGCAAGATGATAAGAAGTAAACAGCATCTGTTTGATAGTATACATCTTATAGGCTTGTTCATAAGAAGCCAACACAACACGTTAAGATCCCTTTTAAATCCCTGTTTTGAGATCCAGAGTGGGACTTCTGTAATAGATCAGCCTCATGCCAGGTCTCTGCACGCAAGGGTGATGGAGCATCATCCAAACGAATTTGCAAATGACAGAAGACAAAAGCTCTCTCATCCCAATTATATTGGGAAAATGTCTTCCCCCCCCTACCCCCAGTATAAATCCTGCTGCAGGAAACCTGGTGCTAATGCATGCAGTAGGGTGGGAAACAAATGAAGAAAAAACAATAACAATGAGTGAGAAAGACTCAAAGCAAAACTTTATTGGAGGTTAGGGAGTGTCTCTTACAGGTCTTTGAGCCTGTGCATTCACTTAGCAGGGAAGTTGTCACAACACCTTAGGAAGCATCAAAATCCAACTGTTTGACAACACAGCACAAGTCAGAGGAGCATCCTGCAGAAGTAAAACCATTTGGCATTTGGGTAGGGCCCTATCCACTGTGTGGATCAGCTGTTATCTCCTCACAATACCCCTGTGAGGTAGGTGAGCATGCATCACCCCTGTCCCACAGCTGGGGGAATGACAACTCAAGTGGCTTGCCCAGGGCCATGTAATAAATCAGTGGCAAAAGTAGGATTTCACCCTGACTCCCAGCCTTGCATTCATTTCTCTGAATGTCTCTGTTGCTGTTGGGCATTTCGCTCTCCTTCATTTTCCAGAAGCAGCATTTTAAATTGGTGGCCATAAACTAAGGCCAATAGAGAGCAACAAAGCCACTTTGCTTTGAGGAATTTTTTCTTGTCTTTAAAGGAGCATTTTAAATAACCTTCCTCTCTCACACTGCACCCCTGTGAAGTAAGTCAGTAGCATTATCTCTATTTTACAGTGTGAGAATGTTAGGCCTCAAAGGTCAAGAGACTTGTTCCAAACCATAAGAAGAGTCAGTGAGCAAGCTAGGTTTATAACATGCTTCCAGTCCCTCCCTCATATTAGGCTGCTTGTGACAGCACTGTTGTTCTTTGGAATAAAGCAATAGACCAAAGACAAATGTGTCTAATTATTAGGGAAGAAAATAAGCTAATGTATTTGCACGTGTGGAATCACACAATGGAAAAGGTAGTAGCTTGCTAAGAGCCCCAGGGACAATTTCATCTCTGTTTCTGTATGTTCCTTCCTTAATCCCTCAAGTATTTCATGTGTCCTATTCTGTACAATATCATATTGCCATGGCTGAACAGTGAGTGCTGGAAATCTGCTGGGCAACGTAAAACATTCTTGAAATTAACTGGAACTACTATGATGAACGTAACTGGAGGTCAGGCCCTGGTTAAAGTTCAGTTCGGCTATAGAAAAAGACTCGGAGCATTCATCTTTACATCAAAGCAGATTTACAGATAAACATGTCCCATTTATCTCATGCCAAGACGAGCTTGGCGCTCTCAGCTATCCAATCAGCCCTTTGTGCAGATTCCACAAGCTCAATAGCTCCCAGTCACAAAGATCTGGAAGTACCAGCATAAGGAGACAGAGAATGACTGTGGTGACATGTGGGGTGTGATAGTGGCTCAGCGTCCCCAACACGTCAGTACAGCCGCACACTAGCACAACAATCAAAGCCAATACTGCAATGCACTCAGCCTTGAATTCGAGCAGCATTTCACTTTATCAGGGAAGAAAAATACTTCTCTGCAAGTGCACAAATACCTCTGCACAAATGCACATTCCTGGGAGAAGCCTGGCTTTTGGTCAGAGGTGTTCATTTTTTGTTTCATGGATCTTTTTTGCTAATTAATGACGGTTCAAGAAAGAACCTGAACTTTTCAGGAAGAATTTTGTCAATTTTCCTTGAAATTTCATATAACAAAACAATTCAGCCTGCTTCAATTTAAGTGAGGAAGCTGTGGCTCTGTTTTTTGGGATTCTTTTTTTTTTTTTTTTTTTTGTATGAATGGTTGTCTCCTCTATCCATGCTGATCTCCCCAGCTTGGATATACCTCTGTCTCTTGTATAGCTTGCCTGCTCCCTAGAGCAGTGACCATCTACTTTACTATCTGTGCAGCCCCTCACATGGTGGCACCCTAATCAGTTCATTCTGAAAAGCTATCAGCGTAACTTTTCAGAAGCTAACCCTTTGATCCCAGCCTGGTGGCAATGAGTGATACAGGGCGTAAAAACCTAGGCTTCCATGATCTTAGACATTTCATTTCAACCAGTGACATTCCTTGGTAGATCCAGCTACTCTGCCTTATTCCAGTGTTCAGAGGTTTATTCAAGCTAAGGAGTTTTCACAAATGATAGTTGCATGTGGGCCTGTAACTGTCTGAAGATGCAGCAGAGGCCTGCTCACTGTACAGAGCTCCGCTTATTAGAGCTAGAGGTTGACTGATCATTTAATAGTTCCCAAGAAGAACCACAATCAAATTCTCAGGGGACACTCTCAAAGGGGCCTACAGAAGTTAGAAGTCCCCATGAACTACATGCGACTGTGCAAACCCCACTGGGTCTCTGCCTTGCCTTGGGGCTAAGAGATGGACTAGAGCATGGAGAGACCATGCCTCTGCTTTTCTGGTCCTGTGAGCCAACTCCATTGTAATACCTTGACAATAAAACAGCAAGCCCAAGGCAGTCCAGCCTTGAACAAGCTTCATGCAGCTCAAGGCACAGCATGCTAGGGCTACCTAAAAGAAACTACAAACAGACTAGACCCGTCAGAGAGACCATGACACTGACTCCCTCGTTTCCTCATTGCTTTTTTTCACCTCACTTGGCTGAGGGCATCATTCAGCCCCTAAGGATGTTAAGGCAGCACAGAATCAGAGACAGGACGAGGGTAGTAAAAGCCTGAGCACCTTTTGGTGCCTGATTATACAGTTCTCCTTTAGCGAAGGGCTCAGACCAGTTGGGGTAGTAAAAGCCACTCTGTGTCATCTGCTTTCCCCCAGAAGTGCCACGTCCTGCTCGGGACCGCCCCAGCAAACCCATGCCGTACCCGACGGCAGCACCAGCTGCAGCTACTCCTGCCATTTTTGTGCCACGTTTCGGGCTGCTCTCTTTGCTCAGGCTGCTGCTGCTCTTGGCTAAGGACTGGAAGCCTCCACGCAGCCCTCCGCTTTTCACACTGCCTCTCCCACTGCTCCTTCCTCCTCCGCCTTTGCGGCAGAACGCGGCATCGCTGAAGAGAGCTATCAGCAGTACTGCTATCCAGATCCAGGCATCCAGGTGTCTCATCCTCACAGACCTGCAGCAGGTACAAAAAGAGAGGACAGTGAGCTTTGTACTGCATACAGGAAACTATACAAACAACAGAAGCACTTATGCCCAACCTGTCAGTCTTCCCATGTGTGAAGAAGCAGCATGAGGCAGCAGGGTCCAGTGGGTTGAGTGACTTAGCTAGGACTCTGAACTCCTGGGTTTAACTCCCAGCTCTGCCCCGGGCCTGTTGCAGATTTCAGTCCAGTCCCTTCCTTTCTCTGCAACCCTGTTTTTGCCTGGAAGGTTTGCATAGTAAAGCCTTCCAGAGAGGGGCTCCTTTATAGATATGCATGTAAAGTGCCTTGCACAGTCGAGAGCCAGCTACGTTGAGGTCTCTAGGCACTAACCTTGATAAAAAGAATTACTAGGTTTACCACTTATGGATAAGCTAAAAAAGGAGATTGGATTTGACTTTTGTATCCTTTCTATGACATTCACATGGTGGTGTGCTCAAGCATAAGTATCATGAAATTTTCAGAGCAAATAACTGTATCTACAATGATTTAAAGGGGAGTACTGGCTATAGCTCACCGGTGCTAAGCCAGTGGGTCTGAGGAGCTCAATGGAAAGACCAAAGTCACTAGAAAGATTTCCACTGACTGCAAACCAGATCCCAAGGGCATAATTATCTCCAGAGCTAGGAACAGTTCACAAGGGCTGTTAGAGCAAGCAGCACAACTGAATCTTCTGCCCAGGAGCTGAGCCAACAAATGCATTGTGTTTGACCTGCTGAGCCATCGTTGCCCAAATGCCACCCCCAACCCTGCACATTAGCAGAGCCAGACCCTGGCTCTTTGCAAAAGCCTTTTGAAAAGCCACATGCATGCACGGTTCCAGAGCGAGATGTCCCATTGAAATGAAACAGAAGAGCTGTCCTCTCTAAGTCAGCATTTCTCTTTGGTGCCAGCGGATGCAAATAATTAATGGATGAGAGCCATAAAGTACCTCTTTAACAAGCACACAGTGGGAAGGAGGGGTTAGATTAGAACAAAACTCATTCTACGCAGTTTTTTGGGGAAAAGCTGCCTTATTTGGGAACTATCACAGGACCTGATTCTGTAACAAACTGCCCAGCAGACTTTTCTAGGATAGCACCAAGGATATGATGAGTCCCTGTCCCCAAGTCCTTCTCTCAAAATAGAGAACCACAGCACAGATTCCACCCCACCCTCTGTGCTGTGACTTCCCAGTAGCATTTGAAGGGGGCCAAGAGGTGATGCATCAGTGGAGACAGGGTTTCCCTTTCCAATGCAAACTCCCCCCTTCCCAGATTTTAACTCCAGACACTGCTTCCCAATTTTGTTATATAGAATAAGATCAAGTCAGTCCTGGGATGGGTGAGGTGGAAAGAAGCAGACCATCACTAAAGGGTACACACAGATCGCTGCCTCTGAAAAGACATTTTGCTCATAGAACGGGTAGCCCCAAATATAGGCCTGATTCAGGTTATACCTCAGGAAAGAGGAGCTAGAGATTGGAACTGATTCATTAAGATTCAAAATCTCCTTATTGTTTCATAGTAGCTAAGGTCAGGAGGGACCTGAACAGATCATCTAGCCTGACCCCCTGCCACAGGCAGGAATGAATTGCTGGGTTCACAAGACCCCAGACAGGTTGATCATCCAACCTCCTCCTGAATTTGCCCAAGGTAAGGGTGAGGACCACTTCCCTGGGAAGTTGGTTCCAGATTTTAGCCACCCTAACTGTAAAATATTGCCTTCTGATCTCCAACCTAAACCTATTCTCCATCAGCTTATGACCGTTGTTCCTCATCACCCCAGGTGGTGCTGGGGAGAAAAGGCCTCTGCCTATTTGCTGTTGATCTCCCCTGATGAGTTTGTAGGCAGCCACCAGGTCCCCCCTCAGCCTCCTCTTGCTGAAGCGGAACAGGTTCAGGTCCCTCAGTCTCTCCTCATAGGGCCTGTCCTGCTGCCCTCTCAACAAGCAGGTGGCCCTCCTCTGAACCCTCTCCAGGCTGGCCATATCCCTCTTGAAGTGTGGCCCCCAGTACTGGACGCAGTACTCCAACTGCAGCCTGACCAAAGCCGCAGTTGGTGAGTTTTTAAGGAGAGACTGGGGAAATATCTGTCCCAGATGCTTGAGGTGCAGCAGAATCAACCATTGCCATGGGTTGGACTAGATGATCCTTGAGTTCTTTCCAACTCTACCACCTACCAATTAATTTTTTGACTTTACTTTCTAGAAATCTTCACTTTAGCTAACCCAGCTCCTGTATTCTAACGTTCCCAATGCCCAATTCCTGGTATTTTAAAGCATCTATAACCCTTGTACCAAGCCCTAGAAACTGCACAGGAATCAATGGAGATTTCTTACAAATTTATATAGGGTTACTGAGGGCCAATGGGCTTAGGAGACTGGGAGCACATGGGTGAATACATTAGGATACATGCATGTAAGATGCAAGTAACAAGCGATTAGCATTAAGGTACATACACTTAGAATAAACATAATAGGCAATAGGCAGTCCCCAGTGGTAAAACCTTTCAGCAGCAGGTAACAAGGTAACCAATAGCATAGGCACCAACTTTTATTTTTTGCTGGAGGGGGCCTAAGATGATGGACATGGGGAAAGTTTTAAGCATTTCAGATGACAGCCCTCTTCCCAAAGGGGCCAGGACCCTTGGACCCCTACATACTTGGTACCTCTGACCAATAAGAAACACTAACACTGAGGGCCCCTTGAGCTCTCTCTCAACTCCAGAGGACCCTCAAACCAGTCTTCGGTCCCACGGTATGCCTAGTTTCAGATTTCATAGACATTAGGGCTGGAAGAAAGCTTGCAAGATCATCAGGTCCAGCTCCCCTGCCCAAGGGGCAGGAAGTCGGCTGGGGTCAAATGTTCCCAGCAAGATAAGCATCCAAGCTCAGTTACCATGCACCCAGGTGCTGTGCCCGAGCCCCACTGCTGTGGCTTGCAGAATCGGCTCTGCTATACACTCGAGCCCCGTACTCAAGACCCGCAGCTATGGTTCACCAAGTCAACCCCACTGCAGCTACCTGCCACATGCCTCACCAGCTGCAGCCTCTTAGGATCACCCCACCATAGCTCTTGGGTCTATACCATGCATCTCACCACCTGCTGTCTTTTGGGATCGGTCCTGCTGGAGGTCCTAGATCTCCGCTTGCGTCTCACCAGCTGCCGCCTCAGGATCAGTCCCACTGCAGCTCCTGGATCTCTGGTATGGGTCTCACCAGATGCTGCTGGCACAACTCCCATGCTCACTTTCACTCAACTGGCACGTTGTGTGTCAAAATCCCAGCTCCCCCTCCACTCCCCGCCCTTCCCCAGCAGCTTATTAGATCCGTTACAGTCAGGTACACATTAAATTTTCCTTCAAGGTCTTGAGCTTTCCAAGCAGCAGAAGGCTATACTTTCTATAGCTTAAAGGTACAAGTAACCCGTTTTCATGGCTGCAGGCCAGACAACAGTTACAAAAGGATGTCCTGGACTTTTATAAGTTTTTAGTACCCAACATACTCTCTGCCCAGCTGATGTAACCAAACCCAAAGAACATGAACAGGATGAACCCCTGCCCTCTCTCCTCCAAAGAAATTAGCTTCACTTACTTGTGTTGCTTGGGTTTTGGGAGAGTTTCCCGTTTCCTGCCTTTGTCTAGGGAGGACTTCCAGTGTGCTGCATGCTGCATGGGTTGGTGATGGAGGTCTATGATTTCCTATCAGTTAACAAAGCCTCCCACCTTGTTGTCATTTGAGTGACAGGCAGAGCTGACATCACCCTTTTCACCTCCTGCCCAATGAGGGAGGATTATTTTAGATCCATGTGAGGTCTCTGCAATAGACACTGTTAGAGGCACACTATAGAAATTCCCTGCTGGGGAATTCAGTCATTCTTTACCTGGCTTTACATGAAGCATTACAATTGGCATCGCTCTCCAGTGGTCTGGTATCAGCAAGAGGGGAAGTGGTTACTACTTGTGTTGTACTCTCTCAGCTCAGATGGACAGGAAAGCTTCAAGGCAGCCACTTGTCCACTCTGAAAAAGCACTGAGGTACACTGAGGAAGACAATGTGACCATCTAGTCCACCTGTCAGGTCAAGAACGGTGTCTGAATTGATACAAAGGCAGGGCAAGAGTATAAAAGCAAACCCATCTTCAGGCTCCAGGGCACTGACTGAGGGTCAGAAAGAAACATCTCCCACGTCAGTGTATACGTGTGCAAGTGTACACTCCGTTAGATCCTTGGTTTTGTCTCTTTTTGCCCCAGTCCTCAGCCCCCAAAAATACACAGGAAGTCAGTTTTCTCAGTAGCATTTCTATCTGCAAAGTGCTTTATTTAAAACAAAACAGGATCTAAGTTATGTGCTTTCAGAATGTATTGAATAATTACATAAAAATGTTCTTGTTAATAAATGAGGCAATGTCAAAAGTCATGGTCAAAATATATAAAAAGCATCTGTCACTTTACAATACTCTCGGTAACACAAATGTTGGTCAGGTCGCCGTAAAAGGTACCATTAAAAAAAAAAAAAAAAAAGCTTACAGAGGTGCATTGAAAAAACTAAAAGGAAGGAAGTCACCATGTTTTTTCAGTTAGCATTGATGTACAAAAAGGTATTGCTAGTTTAGCTCCACAGATAGATGCATACAAATGTCCTAGTATAGATGTACACAGATATCCTGGGGCAGATACTGCAGGTGGTAGCTGAGGCTCAAACTGCAGTGGAAAAGGAGAAACTGGGATTAACCCAGTAATGGTTTTAGTTACAGATCTGGGTTTGAAATCACAAGAATCTCAGATGTCCGCTTGGAGAGCGAGGGGTGGGAAATGCTTCTGGCATGGCTCCGGTCTGTTCCTCCCACTTGACAGTGCTGTCATTCTGGCTGCTGCTCATTCCCTTCAGAAACAACGATGCAGAATTGCCCCATGCATTTCTTTGCAAAGGAGAAGGTATCCAAAGCCAGCCCATGAGGCAGCAAGTCTCAAAAGAGACCTCTGAAGACCTGAGATCAAATCATATTCAGCTTGGAGACCATTATTATGCTGACCCTGAAACCCTCTTTTAGCTCCACTTTCTACCCCATGAAAAAGCTTTGCTAGACCCCAAAGGAAATAATACTGATAACTGCAACTGTCTCCCTGAAGCACTTGTTCTGTCACCAGAGCTTAATTCCCAGACTTTCCCATAAAGCAAGTTCCCCTTTAACTGGGCTTCCTCTATGCATTACTTCAGGGGCAGCAAGAAACAATCTTTGAGGGCATGCTGTGCCCACTACTTCCTTTGGCTTGAAGTCCTAATGCTTGCTAACTAACTACCTCAACAAATCCCTCGCTACAATGCCCAGGTGAAGGTCCATCTACATTAGGGAAACTTGCCTTTTAATAGGCTTGCTGCAGCAGTGCAAAATGGAGCTCATACTGGATAAGGGCAAGTCTCTATTTTCTGATATAGGAGGGAACATCTAAATCAGAGAAAATGACACTAATGCAGGCAAGCCCCATATACACTAGCTGCGAGCCTTAAGAGATAGCTCTCCCCACCGTCTCCCCGTGGACAATAGCAAACTTAACTTCATCCATTTCATGAACAACAACAAAAAAAAACATCACTTGAACTCCAAAATAAGGAGACAAGAAGGAATTCACAGGTTCTTTCTTTTGTGCTTTTGATCCCCAAAACAGGTCTGGAATCATCTCCAGGATCCCTTCTACTTGGAAATTCAGGGTGCAACTCTTCATACTGTCCTTGTGCTGGTCGAGTTTCATTGCAACATCATTCAAGAGAAGCTCATTACTGTAAACTCTATTTTTGAGAGAGATATTTGGCGTGTTTAGTCTACCAGAGCCTGCATCTTATTTTTGTTTTAATTCCACAATAGGACTAGTGCAAATCAGATAGCAGGGGTCAAGGGAAAGGGTTATATGCAAACATTAAAGAGAGAAACACACACACCGGGAGGGAATTCTCCCACAGGAAGTCCCAACAACATTCAACTGTAACTTTTCCTTTCAGCAGAAGCCACCAACTAAGGAAAATATTTCCCAGGTTATTTAAACCTATATTAAAAGCTCCCCTTCTCCTTTCAATTATTGCAATCAATTTTTTTTCTTCTAATACATCACCTTTGCTGTAGGTTACTCTGTTGTGACATTGTGTAGGAATGGGTAGGGTTTCCTCTTCAAACCACACGTGAGAGGTTAGTGCTGATGAACAAGGCTAGGAACCTCTATCTGAGCAAAGTGTGTGCTTAACTTGAAACAATGGAGTCACTGGAATTCCAACCTATGCTTAAACTACCTGTTGAACCACAGCCCTGAAAGCCTTGGGTTACCTACATAAACAGGCATGGCATGAGTAATGGCCATAGAAACATCCCCCAAACACTCCTGTGCCCAATGTGCCTTCACTATCTTCATGGACTACTCAATGCTGAGACTTTCTGTTCATTTGGCCACTGAGAAAAGGCTACCTACCACCAATTCTGGCATGAAGCATCATGCCGCTAGGACCAGTTCACTGGGAAAGTCACACCCAACACTTGCTTCCTGAGAGGACCACTGAACAGCCAACAAAACAAATCAGCTTATATAGCCTCTTCCAGCTGGAACTGGACTAGGTTTGACTGGAGTTACTTAAACAAAATAAAAGCAGTCCAGAGGTGAAGGGATAACGCCATCCATAGTTCATGCTGTGCAATATACAGACCGCGAGCATCTCTCGCTCCAGGAGCTCTGGAGCACATCAACTACTTGTCCACAGACGGAAGCCTGATCTATACTAAGATACAAAAGGGTGAAATCCCCACTAGACAGCTTGTCACAGCAATGCAGAGCTAGTGATTCTGTCAGTCGGTTGAAAATGCAACTTTGTGTAATTTACCTTGTCTGCCAGTGGGTCTGATATATGTGGAAAGAGGGACTGGAGGGGTAAAGGAGTCCTCTAAGCCCCACCACAACCAGGAACCCAAAGAACAAAGAAAATAGAGATGCAGCCCCTGAAGCATCCAAGTCCCATCTCAAATTAAATGACATTGCATGGATAATTTCCCGGGGTATTCACTGAAGACAGAGAACCTCACGGCTCAAGGGTCATCTGAAACCTGTCAACTGCATGCTATAAACCTGCTACCTTATCCAGCAATATATCCCCTCACATCACAGCTTGGATAACAACTCATGTTTTTCTTCCCTAGTCCAGAACTCTTCAAATGAATGAAGAGGCCTTAACATTAGATCACGCCACTGCCTTGTTTTCTATTGGTTTAAGCTCTGCATTAAATCAACCTTTCAGGTCATCATCTAAAAAGCAGAACTTCTTACTTGACGCTCAGTCTGTGCCCCAGGTAAGTATACATGGTTTAACATAGCAAGTTAATGATTGGAACAAGAGAGCAAAATCCTCATATTGCCACTGTTAGGCTTCCACTCCAAAGGAAGAGTTGAGTCAAGAAGCAAGCCTCTACCCATGCCCAAATAAATGCCTTGCAAACTCCCACTGTGCTTCTACATCCACCATGCCATGCAGATTCAGAGGCAGATGCTTAGAGAAAGATTTAAGACATCAGATTTCCAAAGGCTAGCTAGCTCTTCCCCCAGGGAGACTGGGGCAAGTGTGAAGCTGAAAAGTATTATTCACATGGCAGAGGGACAGGTGTGCTGTTTTCAGGAATTTAAAACTTCAGTTAATGGCATGACATGCTCCATTCAAGACTGCAAACCCAAGGCACACTATCATGGGCGGAATTGCTTGGCATAAGTCTGGACAAAGATGGGAGTCTTTTATCCCTGCTTGAGACAGGCATTAAAGCAAGATGGCTCAAGAAGCAGAGCTACTCTCCTAAAACACTCAAGCCACAAAAAAGTAAAGGTTACAATTACAGGGCTTCAAGAACTTCTGCCCCACCCTGACCCCTGCAGCTCTCCTGACACATCTTGGGTCAGAAAGTAGTCAGGGCTGTCAGGGTGCCCCCATCCAAGCTTATCTCCCACCAGTCTCCCGCTTCCTGCTCAGACAATACCTGCCTTCTCCTAGCTTTGTGATACACAGATGAAAAGGGCACACCAGGGTTGGGCCAGAGCAGACTGCTTGCTTCATATTGTGGGCTAGCTCTTTGAGGACCAGTGCTTAACTTGCCACTATGGTTGAGTGTCTCTAGCTCAATGGCAACAAACAGGGGGAAAGCCAAGACCATTTGCATGTGGATAGAGAGTCCCTAATGAGAAATAAACTAAAAACAGGTCAGGAATGGCTGAGCATGGGGGGAGTTTTCCTGACAAGAAAGAAGGGGAGAAATCCAAGCAGGAGAGGAGCAAAACCTATCTTTCACCAGTGCAAGTAAAACAAAAGCTCCCTCTGGCTACATTCTGGCAGAACCTTCTCAAAAGGAAAAAGTACACGGCAAAGGATCCCACGTAGAACAAAGCTACACAGTACATTCACCTTTGCAATCAAAACACATTTCCTAATGCATTGCAACTCAACATAAGCTGGAGTCAGAAGCAATTATTGCAGTTATTGTAGTTACTGTGACCTTGGACCAGTTTGGTGCACTGACCAGGACTGGTCATGTTTTAAGTGTGCTGGTATGGCAAATGCTAGTTTCAATGGACTTGCATTTTGTTTACTTTCTTTTTCATACAGACATGAAAATATATGCATAGTAATGTCAGAATTTAGCACAGTTAAATTTCTCAGAGTGGGATTAGGCAAAAGGCAAAAGAATATGACCTACTCCTCTTGAATTGACTCTTCAGTCCAAACTCTGCAGGTTAAAGCAGTTGGGCATGGCACCATAACCTTGGTAGAAATATCCCAAAGTCTTTCCCTTCAGCACGCTAGTAAAGTAGCTCCCCTCTTAGCAAATACTAAGCACAGTCGTTCCAAAAATCACTTCTGAAGGGTATTTTCCCCCCCACACAAGACACATACTTGCATTCAGCAAATTACTTCCTTGGGTGGATTTGGGGAGGGGTAACTACTGGAAGATGTTCCTTCTGTGGAACAAGTCCATTGGCTCATCCGCACGAAAGTCTGCTGAGCAGATACAGGGCACACCTCAGTCTCAGCAGGGTTGTGTGTGGTCAGGTTCGATTCCCAGAAGGAAGTGCATCTTCTCTCATTACAGCATATTCTTCATGTAAACAACTATTCTTAAAAGAGAATCTGTTGCCAAGTCAGGCCCATGGCACAGTGCTGAAAAGAACTTTAGATTGTTGCTGGGCTCTCAGAAATCTCTTCTAGTCTTTGTTCTATCATTCCTCGGAGGTGAGTGTACCTTAAAAAAAAAATAAGGAGAAGAAAATAAGTGAGATCTTAGCCCAAAGAAAAACTTGAAAATATTAAAAAATGCTTTCGCCCACAATTCACCCTCTAGCAGGAATCCTGAGCATAACATTTGCAAGTCACTGGAAATCACTGAGCTCAGACTTCCTTAGATGCAAAGTTCCCTTTCACTAAGAATACCTTACTCCCAGATACGCATCTTCTATGGGCCATCAGCCTTTGAGCATCTCAATTGTTGGAGAAGGCCATGACAAGAGGTCTGTGCCTTGGAGACGGCCAAAGCCCCAAAACACCTCAATGTGAGGACCAGGCTTGTACACCACAAACAGGTTTGGGCACCTCAAACCAACTTGGTTGGCACTTCCCAGTGAACAGCACTCTCCACTTCAATATTTAGGCAGCCAGACCTCTCTCAAGGCCCCATCTGTTTAGCTGACGGATACTAGAAAGACTGAATTTGCCAAGGATTATTAACACATGCATACCTTCACATTCAGCTTTGTTGTTCAAATGGAAATGAGAGCATTTCCCATTCTATACCTATCAGGCACTGTTTATGGGAATAAACTATACTGCTTAAAGCATACTGCCAGGAACACTGTCCCTCCCTTTGTGGAAATATCTCTGCAAGGAAAAATCTGGAATCCATTCCAACTACCAGATCATCATGGGTCAGCACTCTGGCTCCAAGGCTAATGATGTCTTCTCTCCAGAGTTCCTAAGTATGTGATACTGGAGATATAATGAGGGCTCAGCCCCATGGTGGAATAAGCCAAATAACAGGTGCAGTGAGCCAAAAACAGGATTACAGGGAGCCAAATGGCATGTCAAAAACAGCTTAGCATCTACCCCAGGCAGCTTGGCCCTAGACGTGCTAAGCCTGCAGCTAACAATGAAGTGTGTCAAAAGCCTGAAAATCAACCAGAGAAAGGAGAACACTCATATCTGCACCAGACACAGACAAAATATAAGTCCAGAAGGCTCACGGGTATTGTAAAATAAAGATACCCAAGAACACAAGACCTTGTCAGATCAAACTTCATACTCTTGTGTCTTGGCTCTGCATTCCTCCTCCACGCTTGAACAACTTGGATCCTGAGGATCAAGCTTTTCACATGTAGGCGTTTGAAGTTAAGCTCCTTAACCAGATTCAGGAGCCTAAATGCATGGCATGCTTTTCCAAAAAGGACTCAACCACCAGCAACTCAGTAGTTCAGTAGTGCTGCTGGAAGCTCGGTACCTCTGCAAAACTACAGGCACCTACTCAGGCAAGTCTCAACCAAGGGCAGTAATGGAAAAACACCAGATCACTTGGAAAGGAAAACTTACTTGTGCATGAGCTTCTTCACTTCACGATCTTCTTCTTCTTTGAGCTTCTGGATGAAGCTTTTGAGAACTGGCATTTCAAATTTGATATACTGAGCAACCTGTGTTGAAAGGAAATGCAAGTCAGAAAAAAGAAAAAAAAAAGTGGAGGAACCTGGACAAATGTATTCCTAAAGGGTTACAGTCCCGGGCTCCTAAAAGTTTTATTCCTCACATGACAGATCTGAAAAAGGTTTGTTCTAAAACCTTGTAACGTTCCTGCCCTGACAGCCAGCATGAAGCTTACCATACACGCCTTTAAAAAGTAGCGCTTAGCTCCAGCACTAGGGCTAAACATGGTGGTGACTTGTCCCAAAATGATTATCCTTATATTTGCTCAAACTTCCATAGGAGCAGGATTAGACCAATGCTAACAATTTCTGAAAGCTCCACCCTGAGTGATTCAGGCAAGGGTCACAAACCCCATCTGTGGTAAAGCCAGGCTCAGAATGGACCTCCTAGTCCCTTAGGAAATACCATTTGCCAACCACTTCATCTGGGCAACAAAAACCCTCCAACAAGTTTGTCATGTCTCTTTGGAAGCACATCTCATTGTTTTGCAACATACTTCACTGCACTGGTATCACATGAGGCTGTCTTATGATTTGACTTTTGTTCCTTTTTATCCACTGGAACTCAATGAAACAGCTGTTTGCACATTTGCAAGGAAGACACCAAGCACAACTCTGGGAGAACGCTGACATTTGAAGTCTACGACTTAAAGGTCTTTGCAACTCATTTCAAGAAAACCCTATTGCCGGGGGAATTGGGAAGTGGGACAGCAAGGTAAATAAAGCCAGTTTCCTTAAGAAAGGCAATTAGATGCATTTTGCTCAAGTTGCTGAAACTGAAAGCAAAATGAAATTTTTAAAATATATTCTGTTCTCTGTCACACCCTTCTAAAACCAGAATAACTTCATAAAAATAATCAGTCCATTTATTCCACTCTTAAATTAGTTAAGTAAAGCAGAAGTCCCCCCTGCCATTCTAAAGCAAGGTCTCTTTTCTGGCCATGCCATTTACATCCTGTTGTTGCACATAACTGGAAATCACTTACTAAGAAAATTTCTCTAAAATTGTTACATTTCATTAATTTGTCTCAAATCTGGGGTGGTCTCAACTCTATATGGGTGTATTTAACTTCATGGACATGTGCACATTTTTTTTTTTTTGCATGGAGGTCAGCTCCACCATGACTGGCCTCATGCTGGCTTTCCAAGCATGGTGAAGATATTTCCGAGAGCCCGGCAGGACAAATTATGCTGAGGGGAAACCAGCACGGGTTCGTGGCAGGCAGATCGTGCCTGACCAATCTAGTCTCTTTTTATGACCAGGTTACGAAACGCCTGGACACAGGAGGAGGGGTGGATGTCGTATACTTAGACTTCAGGAAGGCCTTCGATACGGTATCCCACCCCATCCTGGTGAACAACTTAAGAGGCTGTGACTTGGATGACTACACAGTCCGGTGGGTGGCGAATTGGCTGGAGGGCCGCACCCAGAGAGTCGTGGTGGATGGGTCGGCTTCGACCTGGAAGGGTGTGGGCAGTGGGGTCCCGCAGGGCTCGGTCCTTGGACCGATACTCTTTAATGTCTTCATCAGAGACTTGGACGAGGGAGTGAAATGTACTCTGTCCAAGTTTGCAGATGACACAAAGCTATGGGGAGAAGTGGACACGCCGGAGGGCAGGGAACAACTACAAGCAGACCTGGACAGGTTGGACAAGTGGGCAGAAAACAACAGAATGCAATTCAACAAGGAGAAATGCAAAGTGCTGCACCTAGGGAGGAAAAATGTCCAGCACACCTACAGCCTAGGGAATGACCTGCTGGGTGGCACGGAAGTGGAAAGGGATCTTGGAGTCCTAGTGGACTCCAAGATGAACATGAGTCGGCAGTGTAACGAAGCCATCAAAAAAGCCAATGGCACTTTATCGTACATCAGCAGATGCATGACGAATAGGTCC
>NW_005842808.1:278859-300307 GCF_000455745.1 Alligator sinensis | reverse complement strand
TCTTTCCTGCCTATGCAGGGGGTCGGACTCGATGATCTATTGAGGTCCCTTCCGACCCTAACATCTATGAATCTATATGTGCCCACATTTTCTATCCTTCACAGATTGATATGGAGCATCAGGTGTAAACAGAGCACCTAATACTTCCTCTACCCTGAACTCTGCCATTTTCTATCTACTTTAATGAGAGTTACTGTAAGCACCAACAGGGACTCCAGTTGCAGTAGGATTACCATGTGTCCACCAGAGGGCAAACAATAGCTATTTTTCACCAGCAGCATTTTCCACGTTATGAAGCATCAATTAAGTCAAAGAACACATTATAGATGAGTGCATATAAAGAACTCTGATCAAGTGCAGAAAAATCAGATGGTTAACATGACCTGGCTGCCAATTCAATGCATTAGGATACATGGCAGAAAAGTCATGGTATAGGCAGTAGGTACAGGTGATTCACTAATCCAGAGGATATACATCTATTTTTAACCAGCTAGACGGATTTTCCTCAGGGTCAGAGTTTGAAAAAATGGTCTATCCTGAATTAGAACCAAAGATCAAATCTCAAAGACTTCAGGGAGCCAAGAACATTCCAATCAGAGCAAAACTCATCTTTGTAACATTTTCTTTCCTTTCCTTTAACATTTCAGGTAGCTCTCATAATCAGAATCTCTCAGCTCTCAGAATCTCAAAACAAAAAGGTTATTTCCACCAGAGAAGACCTTTTCCATTTTGAAAATACCATGTTTGGACAATTATGAAAGTTGTTCCTAGTTCTTCAAAATGGGGAACTTTTGAAGGTCAACCCTTTCCAGAAAACAGCAACGTAAGCATTTTTCAACGAAAATCCTTTCCCTCTACTTCCCTAACAACATATAAGCCTGAACACTAATTAAACATTGTGTCTGCAAGGAAATCCAAGAAAGAAACACTTCTGCACAGGCAGGTGGTGGACTGCAGGGCTCTGCCATCATTCACTTTGCTAATCTATCTGGATTCAGCAGATCTGACTGCCTTTTGCCAAGTGCTAGGGAAGCATAAATTCACCCTGGTGCAGGAAAGGCCTGCACACTTGTATAGGAAGTGAAGACTGGTATTTTCAGAGTACCCAAAAGTGACTTGGGTAGAATTTTCTATGGCATCTAAATGGGAGCTAGGTACCTAAATCCCACTGAAAGTCATATTGAAATTGTGTAATTTAGCACACCGTTTGGGAAAGGAGGGGACCTAACTCCCCCAAATTCTTTGAAAATACCACCTCACACCCTGCAGGTGCTATAATGACATGTTTAGGTTCAGTACCCAATATCAAGGTGCACTGCATTAGCATTCAGAGTAAAAGGCCAACCAAATGAAAATGAGGCTAGACAGAAATGACTCTAAAAAATCCTATAAGGCACTTATAGACATGCTCTGGGGTGCGGTGGAGCATTTTAATGTTAGAACAGCTCTCAGGAGCCACTCTAATTAAAATGCCTGCAGCATCTTGTGTATTCAGGGCTCTGCACTTCAAAATGGCAGTGGGGGTGCTTTAACTAAAGCTCATTCAACATGCTTTAGTTAAAGCACCCCTGCCACCATTTTGAAACATGAGGGTGCTGAATACATGAGCCGCTGCAGCACGCTGGAGTGTTTTGATTAGAAAGCTCCAGCAGACTGGATTAATCAGAACCCATCGGACCATGTGTAAAAGTAACCAGAGATTTTGCCAATGAAATTGACTGTTTTTAAAGCTGATCTCTTAACACTTTGGGTACCTGTACACAAGGCCAGAGGCTTAATTGAGTCTGCTGCAGCGTGGTAATTACCGTGCTCCAGCCAGCCTGTGTGTCTCATGTATCATTGACCCCGTGCTTCAAAATGGTGGTGGGG
Organism: Alligator sinensis; assembly: GCF_000455745.1. Taxonomy (NCBI): domain Eukaryota; kingdom Metazoa; phylum Chordata; order Crocodylia; family Alligatoridae; genus Alligator; species Alligator sinensis. Next base: position 298,438 of record NW_005842808.1, on the reverse strand, counting down.
GCGCTTTCTCAAAAACTCGTTTGATAAGCTTTAGATAAAACACGCCAGCCGCCATTCTGAAGCACAGGGATACTGATACATGAGATGCTCTGGGTGCTTCAATTAGAGCAGCTCTTGGAGCCCTGAGCACTTTTAGCCACCAAAAAAGCTAATTTTTGCAAAGACAGAGACACTTTGGGTGGCATTTTGGTTAGACTCCCCCACAAGTGATAACTTTTTGCTTCTTTTGTCTTCCACACCTATCCCCATCCCAACTGTTTGCTGTTTTGTTCTCTACACAACTTTCCAGCCAACCCCAGCTTTTGTATCACTGACCTAAAAGTTATAAGGTCCCGTCTGTCTGCCTGCCACGGTGAACTAGCAAAAAATGGTCTGCTTCTTCACACCGGCTTCTAAAGCTCAACAGACATGTGATCTGGTACTCACATCATAGGTGACTTCTTCGACTTGGTCCTTCTCCATCAGGAAAACCTTGGCGACTTGTTCACATGGCCCCTGTAGGATGCGGGCAATCAGGGGGTAGTCTGTAGTCTTCAGCTTCTGCTTTTCTGCCAGAGCCCAATAATAAAGAAGAGCAATTAGTATGCAGATTATATGGAGAACAGAGAAGGTGCCATTTTTAATACTGACAGCTCGCCTTAAAGATCATAACAGGACATATGCTAAACCCTGTTTGAGTGAGCTGCTGTAAGCAGAGGATTTCTTGCAGACTTACCTCCGCTGGTGTGGACAATATACAATGCAAATTCTTCAGCAGAGTTTTCAATCTGAACAAAGACAACAACAGCAACAAAACAGAGATCAATATACGGCTGGATTATAGTCAAGAAAAGCAATTTCAGAGCATCTGGAATCATTCTGAGGATTCTTGTCGACAAGAACTCTGTCCATTTAAGAGATAGGTAAACACAGGACAGAGCGGGGCACAGTCAATTAGCCCTTTAATTGACATTTATTATAGTAGCATCCACCACCCTCAACTAAGAAAGGTTTCGTTGTGTTAGGCCCAATATAAGGGGCAGCCAGAGATGCAGCAATTTGCCCAAGGTCACTCAGCAAGCCAGGCAGAGCATTCAGCTCTAATGATCATTAGGGCACCCTGACCCTTTTTATGGTCCCTTCCAGGCTTCAGGGGTAAGTGCCAGCCTCCTGCTTTAAACACTACACACGCTCCTCTCCCAAGGAGCTGTGCTTAGCTTGGCATGCAGCAGGAGTCAAACAGGTTGGTCTAACACACAGGCTCTCTCAAAATGAATCAGTAAGTGAGAGAAACCGAAATGAGACTGGTCAGATGAGAAAATTTAGCAGAAAAAACAACTTGAGACACAGCTCGACTTGCCTTAAATTTGTTCAACAGCAGTTTGAGGACTTGAGGAGTTGTCATTGTGCTGTTTATCCTGACATTGGTAACGGAGCCATAGGCTGGCGTGAACACAGAGGTCTAAATTGGGAAAGAAAATTTAGAATATTCAGATTACACTTCCCCACCTCCCTCCAGAGGGAAATTTGCACCTGGTTCCCTCTATAGATATTCTAGGCCCTTTGTTAGTCTCACTTTAAAGGCTTTCAGTGATGCACAGGCATGCTACCCTCTACACTTACAAGATGCCCACAAGGAAGAGCACTCTGCAGAGCTGCTATCCAGCCTGGCACTCAGGGCTGACACTCAAATCGTGACCACTCTGCTCTCTATTCTGTGACCCAAATGACTCCTGACCTCTCCCAGGCCCCAGTGCAAGGCCCTCACTTTGTGGTTGTAGAAGTGCCCATTGATGGAAAAGCGATGGCGCTTGATCCGCCGCTGCTCACTCGGGGTGCGAAAATTTCCCCTGCGGCGCACACCCACGTCGCTTCTGGTCCTCATCAGCTGCGGTGTCTCCTCCGGCTGGGATTTTAAGTCATTGACATCTGAAAGGGACAGAAGCAAGGATGGTTTTGTCACGCAGGACAGTCATGCACAGGAAAGAGACATCCATAGAGACAAACACATCATTGCTGCTTCAACTGCAACGGTGTGGGGGACAATAGTTCTCTCTTGGTCCTCTGTTTGCACAGCACCCAGCACAACAGGGCATTGGTCCACAACTGTACCCTGCATGCAACATTATGGGCTACTCAATGCCCATGTACCCAAGTAAAACGTGACAGTCTTAGAAAACTGTTTTTAACTATGTCTAGCAAGATGCACATTTTTTTTACTCCAAGACCAATTGAAACTAGTGTGCTAAGATCCTAATTTACACTGATTCAACTACTAAGCTGCAGCCCTGCTCTCTGATGCATTGATGGAGCCTAATAAATCAGAATTACTGTGTCAATCCATACAAGAGCCAAGACCCCCTTTCTTATGAAGCACCTTATTTGCTTTTTCATAATTTACCTCCACCCCTCCCCCTCCCCTTGCCCTTTTTTAATGAGATCAGGAAAACCAGACCAGTGCTTCAGATCTCTGCATGACAACTGGATCAGACCCAAATGATAACAACTTGCCTGATCATCTATTTTTAATGAACCATTTGAACTAGAACTTAGATTTTTTTTTGCATTCAAAGCACACCTGTACCAACAAATTTCCATCATGCTCCATTCCAGACTCATGCTGCAGGGCGCAGTGACTAGGCCTTCAGGAGAAGCCTTGCATTTTCACTACATAGTCATTTTTAGGGGCATGTGTGGCCACTTAAAGCAAGGCTCTTATATTTCCAAGTTAATACAATAATGTTGTGTGCAACGTGTTTTATAAACTAGTAACAGTTAATCATACGGGCAGTTTCTAAGAGCTGGCACTGAAATAGGCTCAGATAGACCCTCAGTGCCCCAGGCAAGACAGGGAAGTACCATGCACTTGGACAGGTGGGGAAATGAAGCAGAAAGGTTGAAAACCCTATCCACAGGGCCACCTGGAATTTGTAATTTGACCACCTGCAATGTAAAGTGCTAGCATGAGCTGCAGGTACTCAGTCATTCTGGGAAGTAATGTGCCCAAAGCCAGAGAGAATGACTGAGCATGAGTCAGGATTTGAGCAGAGCACCAGAAAGGCCTAAAAAGGTATAACAATCACCCAGATAGACTTGAGGCCTGCACAAGTGGTTTAATGTTGACAGCACTGTCAAGAACTACTCTGGGCTCCGTATCCGCCCCCAGAGACCTGGGCATCAGCTTGTCTGCCTCAAAGGGCACCTCCAGCATCCCCCCTCCTAGCTAACCCCACACAGGGGCATCATCAGTTCAACACCAGGACAAACACTACCGGAAATGGACAAGCATGAAACCTGGACTCTGTTCCTGGCTCAGTCACTGAGCTATTGGGAGAGACCCTCGGCAAGTCTCTTTCCCCTTCTGTGCCTCTATTCCAAGGGCAGTCTCCTATCCCAATAATGGCCCAGCCTTGCCATGCTTGGTTGAGGACAACTGATAGGCCACAGCAGGAGGAAGACAGGCAGCGAAACCGAGCATGCTAGGGGTTAAAAAGCACGCCTAAAGCAGAGACAGATCTCTTGCTCCTCTTTAAACAGGAAAGGCCCTTCAGGCTGAACTCCAGGCGTGCACACACACAGACGGATGGGAAGAGAAAAGCCCTCCTTAGAAATGTTTATTTCCCCATGGTAACGGCATTTAACAATGGCTCCTATTATTCCTCTTTCAAGCAGGGAGTGAGGGACACACGAGGGGTGGGTGGGAGCTGCCAAAGGAAAGGGAAGCACCAGGACAAATGGAGATTGTTACTCAATGGCTCTTGTTTTCATCGCTTTCCTCTGGGGTTTTGCTCCGAGCTTTTCCGAGGCACTTGGATGAAGTGAGACACTCCTGGGGCTCAAGGGGAGGGGGGCGGGGGGAAATGGGAGGAGTTCATTAATTGGCAGCAGCATGCTCATTGGGATTTTTACAGCAGGCAATTAGGGTTAGGACTTAACAAAAACTAGGGAGGAATACAGGATAGCCGCAGATTCAGGGGCACTGGAAGTTGAGGGAGCCAGGGGAAGCTGTAGCAGAATATGTTCTGTTATCCCCATCCTTCCACGTGCAGCCCCAGCCCTTATTCTGTACACGCCACTTAGGAGCGGCTTGGCAACCTTGACTGTCAGCTTTCCGACCTGCACAGCCTGCAATATAGACAGATGAATAGCTTCATATAGGACAAGCCAAAGGCAGTGCTTGAATCCGCTGGACATTTTTCAGACGAAATTAAAAGAAGGCAAAACTTGCAAGCATGAGCCATTCCCCCTCTTGAGATGGGCAATCAAGCCAAGTAGCCAGTCCACTTTCCCCATCTTACCTGCTCCACTTTCAGGACCCTCAGCATCTGTCATAGCATCTACATCTGTTATCTGAATATCTGGTAAGGTACTTGGCTTCACTACCGACCTAATAGAGACAGATATACTGTTATTATGTAGAGGTGGAAAGTAGCTTGAAACTACTGTTTTTTCTTAAGACTTTTAAGAACTGATACAGTGAGTTTATTTTCTCATATATTACGGAGACTCATAGAAGCAGCTGTCCTACCCAGCAGGCACCTCTGTTAGAAATCATCCTCAGATCCAATCAAGGCATACATTCAGAAAGAGATAAGCTTGCACAAACATAAGCAAGGCGGCAATGCACCTTGCGCAAAAGCCACAGGCCTCCTGCTGGCCCTCCACATACCGGGGAATTCTCTCCCCACTTATTTTCAGCTTTGCACAGGACTGAGCAATAAATACACTTGGTGCCAGAAAGACCGTGGCTGAACTTTTGGATCAAAGGCAAAAGTTAGTTTTATATCTGACAAGTTGGTTAGGTTTCAGCTAGACTCAGATTAATCTGGAAAGTTGTTCAAAGCTTTTGTCAGCTACTGGGCAGAGGAGACAGAACTTCTGGCTCCTTGGCCTGGAACTGCAGTATGGAGAAATGTCAGGCTTTTAATCCTATAAAATATAATACATGAGAAGAAAGCCGAAATCTCCCCTTAGGTTTAACACAGCTATTTAATTCACCTCTGTGCATAGGCAGATAATGCCTACGAACAACTTCTGTCCTGCAAACACGGGAGTCATAACAGACTGTATTTACATTGAATGTCACAGGTCAATGCTGTCAGACATACATGGAGCAGTCACAGTGTCCAGTAGATAGGGCACCAGACTGGGAGTGGGGAGACCCGAGTCCTACTTTTGGCTCTGCCACTGATGTGGACTGCAATGCTGAACAGGCTATTCTGTCAGTCCCTACTATCGTCCTTTGCCAGCTTTGTCTATTCAGACTGTAAACACTTTGGAGCGTGGACTGTCCCTTGCTAGAAGACTGTCAACTGCCCAGTAAAGATTGGTTGGTGCCTCTAGGTACTACTGTAAGCCACGCAGCAACGTGTCCAGTTAACACAGAAATCAGTGTCCAGAGATCTTTAGCATGGTTTTTCAACACAAGCACCTTGTATCTTAATGCACAGCTAAAAGGAACAGTTTGTTCATGGTTAGACTAAGAGAGTCAATAACAAGTCGCTCGATCTACCAGCTCAGTCAAATCCCATCATTTTAACAAGTCCAATAGCTAGGAAAATTCATCACCTATTTATTACTATATTGTAATTTTTTAATTGAATGTGAAAAGGGGAGAGAGAGACATGCAGACACAATGTGCATTGTAATCCAGCTCCCCAGCCAGGGCTGTCTGGCATTTCTTATTGTCCCCCCCTTGTATTGCCCTCTAGTCCTCTCTAGTAGGTGTGGAGAAGCAGGCCTCTACAGTCACTTCACAGAAAAATGACAGGGATTTCTAAAGCCTGTTTTTCCATTTTCCAAAGAATTATGGGAGGCAGCCTATTCAACTTCACTCGAAAGTACCTTTTGACATGGCACTTTGTTTTGCTTTGGAAATTGCCGTCGTCACCTCATGTCTCAGTATCAAACTAGTCAGTCAGGTGAAGCAGGCTAGATTTGGTGTTTTTCAGCCGTGATTTTTTTCCATCATATCTCTGATTCTTTTATAGGGACCAGGGGGAAACTTGATAACGCTTCCCTAAAATCTCCTTCCCTCCCTTTTTTGATTTTTCAGATGATTTGAACCAAGGGGAAAGTTTTGAACAAGAAGCTTTTGTTGAGCTTATTTACGTAAGTGAGTAGTTTGCAACAAATACATCATTATCTCATGCATCAAAAAGGGAGGGCAGATGTCTCACTTAAACATAGAGCCCGCAGCATATTATCCTACGTGAAATCTGCAGTGGCTTTCCTCAGCCCCACGACACACCTAACAGATAGTGTGGTCATACCAGAATGATGCGAAGAAAGTACTTTGGGGGTGCTGGGAACCTCCCTCCCTGATTTATACTTTTTTCTCTCCCCATGACATTTATTAAGTCATTCATGGTTTTTGAGGCCAGACAGGACCATTACATTGCCTACTCTGACCTCTTGTATAATACAATCCAGTGCATTTCACTGAATTGCCCCACATCAGTTTTCTTTGAGTACTATGCATCTTCTAGAAAGGCTAAAGCACAAACAGTTGTAGCATGGAACAAAGATATGGAGAGTGTTCATTGTAGACATGTTGATAAGTACTCTAAATTACTTGGCAATCTATTAACTTGAGATACAAAAAGTAGGTAAATGTATACCCTACAGTCTCATCTCCCCTAGGAAAACAGGTGGTTTTCTTTAAAAAAAACAAAACAAAACAAAAAAAACAACAACCCAACAAATTAGTTAGTGCATTGTTAAATCCTGCAGTGGACAAGGTAGTTTTCTAACATGCATCAGTACGCCAAAGTAAACATTAGCAGCTGTGCCTATGGAGTCTTATTTTCCCCACTTTTTGGCTTCTTTTGTTGACTTTGGAAAGGGGAGGTTTCAGTTTGGCCAGAAGGCAACCTTGTCACTCAACCTGCAGGGAAACTGAGGCAACAGCCAAATCTGATGGTGGGAAAATATGCCGTTTCATCGCGGGCCCAGTAAGAGGAAAGCTGCACTGATGTAACATATATTTCACATGGAAACTGCGAGAGCCAAGCTAGAAAAATAATTCTGTTGGCAAACTGAGAAATTAAAGACCTCTTTAGGGAGCAGATAAAATATGGGGTCAGTAAAACACACTGGCTGTAAAGAAAATTGGGGAAGTTCACTCTGCCATAAGTCTTCATGGGTTTGCGTCCCATGGTAGCTTTAGTTGTTTGTTTGTCTGTTTTTATTGAATACCAAATAAGGTCCACAAGTGCTGCAAGATGGGAATTCACAAGGTTAATAGCACTGGTGTCTAATGTATGTTTGCCAACTGACAGCAAAGAATAAAGTATCACCAACCAGCAGGTACACAGAGGGCTTTCCATCCCAGATTGCCAATGTCTATACACCAGGTTCTGAGTGATGCAGGGGCGAGTCATTTCACCTCCCCATGGTTCAGTTCCCCGCCCCTCATTTTGCCTGGCTTCTCCAGTTAGATGATTATTTCTTTACTACATCTTTGTACAACATCCAGAAAAGTATGGTTGTGAGCTTGGTTGGGTCTACTGTGATACCAATAATGCAAACACCTCACTAAAGCAAGCAGGCCAGCTCGAGCATGTGCCTGTTCTCCTTTGAGTGCACTGGCCATAAGCCCCATGACAAATACAATGTAGAACAGAGGTTCCCAACCACCGGGCCATGAAGGGTTGGCTGCCGAGTCGTGGCACAAGCCCCCCACTCGGACCCTCGTCTGTCTGTCTGGGTGAGCGTCTTCCGCTGCCAGCAGCCATGTGCAGGGTTAAAGCTGGGCAGCGGGGCAGCCCCGGGAGGGAGGCAGCCTGCTCTGTGTACCCTGTCCCACTCCTGTGCCAGTCCACAACATAAAAAAAAGTTTGGGAACCACTGGTGTAGAAGACACCCCCCATTAGCCTGCTCCTGTAATGGGACATCCTGTCCCCAGTGATTCAGTAGAATCCAGTGAATGTACAAACACGATGACTCCATGCAGACAAACTCTTACAACAGCACCTGCACTAAAGAGGAGGACCACAAACTGACCCATGTGCTCCCAGATTGCAGCCAGAGTGCCAAGAGGAAGAGGATGGAGGGGGCCGGATTCGCTGGTTGTCATCCTGCATCTGCAAACGAATAGGCCGGCGCAAGCCCCAGGAGATGTTCAGCAAACCCTCGACGATAAACTCGCCTTCCTCCTGCACAGCAAACAGAGACACATGGGAATGCCTCATGCCTCTGTCCTGGCCAGAACCCACCAGCCCCTACAAATCATGTTTACAGCACACAGACCTCCTCCTCCAAGGTTCCCCAAGCCCAGATCCAATCCATCATCACTAACAAAGCCTCAGAGCTCCTGCTCTCTGGGACACATGTAGAATAATCTCCACTGGGAAGGGGGAAAAAGGACACAGAAAGGAATAAAATTTACTGGCTGGGTTGTACCAGGCATGAGCCCAGGAGTCCTGGCCTACCCTTGAGGCTTTACTTATAAAATGATTTTGGCTGAGCATTTTTTAAAAACCCAAATAGCACTGGAGGAAGCCATTGTATGGACATAGTTGTTGTAACATAAATTTATTTGCCTTGCCATACTGAAATAGTCGGACTTGTTGAAAGCCCTTTACACAGGTACATGCTGTGTACACATGGGGAAACGCTGTATCACATTACCTGTGCACACTGGGAAGGGTTGTATCCCATTACCTCCTCCAAGACAGGTAAAAACAACACATCTTACTAGTGCAGGCAAGCCTCCATTTTCTCTCCTGTGGTTGATGTCACTAAATACCATGAGGATCCCACTGAACATTCAAAGAACATGAATTGGGCCTAAATTACTACAATTTAGGAAATTTAAAAAAAATACATAATAAAAGAGCAAGTCTAGCTGATTGTGATCTCCTTGAGGCTTAAAATAGTGTGCATTTCTAGGAGCACTCCTACTCCAAAACAATAACCAGGGCTGGTAATAGTCAATTTTTGACCTCTCTGGCCTACATCAAGCCAGCCCTTCTCATTTTTCATTTTGGTGCTTCCATCTAAGTCACATAAGTCGATATTTGCTCATTGGATTTCTTACCTCTCTGTGCCGGAGCTGCAAGTTCTGACCTTCATAATATAAGTTGTATGTCTTCAAATGCAACATCAGTTCATTTCTGGAAGCATAAAAGAAAGGAGAGAAAGATGCTGAGGAAAGATGATACTATGTACTTGTGAAATCCATCCCTTTGGCATCCAAGCACCTGAAATGGTAACCCTCAGGCAACCAAACCAAAGACAGTTAAGTGAAGGGAAGCCAAGGAGTTACCTTCCAGAGTCTGGCTGAATTAAAGCCAACCAGGATCCCCAGGCATGCCCCGACAACTCTGCCATTACACAAGTTAGCTATGACAAAAGCTACTCAACAAATGAACCATCCAGTGCATTGTGGAAGGAGCTGCCACTAGTCCTCTTTGGCCAAGTTCAAGCTCCCTCCCTTCTCCAGACTCAGGGGGCGCATCTGCATTTAGAAAAATGTCAGGGCAGGAGTTACACCTATGGTCACCATTTCAAGCTTTTTTTTGCAACCACAAGGAATAGAAACAGATTCCCTTTTTTATATAAAAGCTGAGCATCTCATGTGACCATGGGCTTTGAGAGCCAGGATGCTATACAACCTCCAGCATAAACCCAGCCACGGCCAGAGCTTCCATTTAGAGACTTAGGACAATGAGATGAGTGGTCAGTCGTTCCCTGCCCCAGAGTTGCTTCCTTAAGCCAACTCTTTGGATCAGCTCTTTGTGAATGTGTGTCAAATTTCAATCTTTTTTGGCTCCTTGCCCTTACAAAAAAACCCCAGCCGTTTCTTTTTCTCAGGTTTTTTGTCTTGCAAAATGATGCTGCATTTCACAGTTTATCTGCGTTTAATTAAAAAATGATAATGCTCCCCTCTTCTGCCCCCTCACAAACGAGTTGTCTGCTGGACCCCAAACAGAAGTCTTTCCCCCCCCCCCCCAAGTTTTCCAGTACAGTCAGCAAGCTAGTCAGTTAGGCTCTGGACAGCTCTAACACAGCGCCCTGATCACAAGATTGACACATCTTCCTTTTGCTCTCTGTTTCAGACAAATAATTCATGGCATATCTGTATGACATCAGCTGTGCATCTATAGCAGCAGAGGCACCGATACCAAGAGAAGCAGAATCTCTTCCTCCGATTCCAAGGTATTCCTCTGACCCTGTCCATCCCTTCTCATTCTCAGCAGCCTTTCAAAAACAGTGTACCAGAAGTATCAATACCCAAGCCTGAGAGAGAGAATCATAGAAAATCAGGGTTGGAAGGGGCCTCAGGCCATCTAGTCCAATGCCCTGCTCAAAGCAGGATCAGCCCCAACTAGATCATCCCAGCCAAAGCTTCATCTAGCTGGGTCTTGAAAAGCTCTGAAGATGGAGATTCCACCACCACCTTTGGAGGTTTTCAAGATGATCCAGATAGGCAAAGCTTTCGCACTGGTTTAAGTAGTGAGCAGCTTCCAAACCCTTTGGTGATCGATGCCATAAATGCATCTTTATTGCTTCTTCTGGTCCAGAGTATGGATTACTTTACTAAAAGCACCAGGACCTGCTTTCCAATATTATTCCCAAAGGAGTGTTGCCTGGGGCTTGCAACAGGCCCTTCCTCTACTGACCAAAGAGCTATAACCATAATAAAAACAGGCAGACCTTGAGGCAGTAGGTTTCAAGGCTGCAAGATAGAAGAAATACACAGTCACTTGACTTGGTGCTCAAGCAAATAAAGCAGCCCCCATCACAACAAGTTGAGCCCTGTCTGTTCACTGTTCCTGTCACTGATCTAAGAGCTTTCATCCAAGTTCAAAATATGCCACAGCTGTAGTTACTCCAGGAAAAATAAGATGGCCAAGCTGAGGTAGTGAGTGTACAAATCTCCAGGTGATTTGGGCTGTTTTATGGCAATGTCAAGCAGTCATTAACCCTGTTTAATTGTCTGACTAGATTTAAGGCTGCTTTGGCTTTATCAGACTGGTGCATTTGCTGTTGGGGTGAAAAGAAAAAAAAAATCTCAGGTGCGTTATTTTAGTGCCTTTCAAGGCATGTTTAAAGCCTGGGAATACTTTTGCTTCCTTGCAGACATCAGAGCTGGTCGAGAATGCTTTGACAATGTAAGGATGTGTCTGCAAAACCATAGGCATCTTTTCCTTAATTTCAATTGTTCAATACTTTCTCAGCGAATGAATATCATCAGCCCCACACCTCTTCTATGGATTTTTCCACGCTTTGCATTACCACTTGCTAGATATATCACCACCCTCTACCTCTGTCCCCGGCCTCCAGACCTTTGTGCAACTGAGTCTGCCCCTCCCCCAGCATCCCCAGGGAGCTTTGCAAATAAATCACCGGGACAAACGCTGAAAATAGTTCTGCGCTGAAGCCACAGCAAAAATCTTACATGGAAATGTATCTGTCTTTTCCGCAGGGGACAAGGGGATCCATCCTCACGCTCTTCTTTCATGAGGAGCAGAGATCTGAATTGTTTAGGGAGAAAAGGAAACAAGAGAAAGGTGCATTAGTGACTCTATTATTTCTCTCTTATTGCTTGCTGACTGGGCCTGACCCAGGGCTCACAGATGCCAGTGCTCCAACTCCCATCGGTATGAAAGAGCTTAGATTCACCTCACCACAAAGTCAGTCAATGACAGGGAGGGCAACATAGAAAGGAAAGGATTTAAAGCTAAAATATGCGCAGGGAGGAAAAAAAAGCAGACAATGGGAACCACGGATAGATTGTCATCTGACCCCAGCAGTCTTTCCTGCCCAAGTGCAGAGGGGCTGGACCCAATGATCTTATAAGGTCCCTTCCATCCACTAACATCTATGAATCCTGGGAAGCTCCCACTGAAAGGTGAGGTCAGTGACTTCCCTTCCTAGGGCCAAATTTGGGACTAGTGATCTAAAATCTGTCCAGGCTTTCCTGGACTCCCACAATTCCTGGTGATCTTCCAGGCCAGAAATATCAGAGACACGTCTCTGAAAGTGTTTCAGTATGTCCACTCTTTGGACTCCCACAGGAAGGGAGTGGAGGACAGGAGGCCTGTTTATCGCTCAGCTCCCATCCCGCTTCGATTCAGTCTGAGCCAGTCCTCCCCCACTCCCCCTTGCAACTCCACTGGCCCCCGTCACCTCTCCCTATTAGGTCCCTTGCTCCACTGTCTGGAGAACGGCTGTGACGGACATTGCAACTCTCCACTGAGCTTGGCTGAGCTTCTGAAGGTGGCAGAAACTCAATGCAACCGAAATGCACACAAAGGTGCAGAGAGAGGAGACCAAATGGACTGTGCTTTTCAGCTCCACTGCATGCAGAAAAAAGGTTTGGGGTTTTGCAGGAGGGGAAAGAGAGAGGGAAATAAGCAGGGAAAACAATAAACAGCTGGCTTAAAAATAAATACAAGGACAGTTGGGCCTGCACAAGCTGTGCTCCTCTGGCAGCTTGCCAGTAGCCAGAGGTGCCATGCATTTTCATAAGTATCGACAATAGACACCCCTGGCCACAATATTTGCTCCTAATTAAATCAGCCTTGATCAATAAGGAAAGGGTTGGTTTGAACTGACCAGCTGAGTTACATTGTGCGTTTACTGAACGGCATGCAAAATATTCACAAAGGACAACTGAACCCCTCCGCGTTTCAGGGTCCGGCATATTGTTCTAGTGTCGTGAGAACCAACCGCTTCCCATACACAAAAGGCCAACTGCCATTTTACAGGCCCATCCTTGCTTAAGAAATTCACTCAGCCTCATTTCGACCCCCCAGCCCTCCCAAACCAAAAACCTCTCGACATTTTCTCCACTTGCAAGTGCAGGCAGCCCTTGCAAGGAAAGTTGATTCCATTTTTACTTTGAGGCCACCAACTTTCTGCAGTTCTGTGAATTTTGTCATGGAGACAGACAATTTGCTAAATTTCTCTCTCATGAAAACATGCCCAAACCACCCCCCACCCCCCCACAAATAAAAAAACCCAAAAACCCTAAACATTTGACCTTGGAAGTGACCTAGAATTCAACTTTATTTCTGAGAGGCGTGAAATTCAGCTAGCTTGAGACAGTACATCAAATGCCCATAAGCACACAGGTGCTTAAGAAAATATCATGCATGAGACACCCCAGGAATCCCACTTCAAAATTGTTTAACACTAATGAGAAATGATTAGATTGCTTATAACGATGTTAGCTCTTCCGGTCACATTTCTTCCTTCCCTGTTTTGGAAACATGCAGCACAAAGGAACCCGTACATGTTGCTGCAATACAAATCAGAGTATTGCTGCAATACGCAAGTGCTTAAATAGGAGTTTCCATGCAAATATATATATATATATTCCACTATTACATGCAACATGCAAATGTAGGCGCACACATTTATTCGTGCCTTCAGGAAATTACTCAGCCATCTTCACTGCCCTGCAGTTCCAGGAAAAGGACCATCATGGGCCACAATTTAAGAAATAATACAGGATCCAATCTTGTAGCTCAGTACCAGAATCATCATAAGCCGAAATAAAAATAAAATAACATTCTGTTTCATGCTTCTGAAGCCAAGAGGGGTCCAAACACAAAGGCCTGTATTTAAGCACAGGCATAAGCAAGCATGAGATACAAGCCAATAAAGGGCAGGAAATTCAACGCGGCAACTAAACAGTGCGTTTATAGGGCACGGGCTGAAAAAAGCAGAACAGAAGCTTAATGATGATTAGCTCAACTTGCAACAGAAAGGCTGACTTTGCTTTGCATTTCTTAGTATATATGCCACTGAGTTTCACAATCACCTCCAAGATGGTGAAGTAGCTGAGGACACACTGAATGGACCAGCATTCGGTTGTGGGGAGAGGTTCACTTAAGAAAATGAATGTTTTTTTTAATTAGAGGCTCAAAACACATCATCATTCACCTGGAGCGCAAAACTGATCTTTAGCCTGCCCTGCTACTAACTCAGTGCACTTCTCTGTGTTTCAACCGAAGCGCCTACAGGCCCCATCGGAGATCAAGCCACACAGTAAACGCAGCGCACCCACACCTACTATGAGTCAGCCCTTGTCCCAAAAAACTTGTACATTGCTGGGGAAAAGCAGTACTATCCTCAAGTTGCAGACGTGAAGTTTAGGTCCCAGAAGATTACGGTCACACAGGAAATCTGTGGCAGAGCCAGGAACTGACTGCAGATTCCCCTTGAGGTATGTCTACATACATCAGTGACTTCACTATGCAGGCATACTCAAACTGGTTTCAGTTAGCTAAGCCAGGTACCCAGAACAGGCTAGCCCAGGAGTGGGCCAAATACAGCGCGTGGGCTGGATGCAGCCCACCACGTGATTCCATCCAGCCCGCAGTGGGTCGTCCTGCATGCAGGGCACGCTCGGCCAGGCCGATGGGATGGGATGGAGCTGTGGGCGAGCAGGGAGTGGCACCCAGGAGTGGGACAGGCAGGTGGGAGCCAGGGTTGGGATTTCAGGGCAATGACAGCATGGGGCCTGGAGCAGAGCCATGATCTGCTGCCTGCACATCCCTGCAACGGGCACCAGTTCCATTCTGCCCTGGGCCCCTGCCCTGCGCAGTCACCACCCTGTGATCCTGGCCCCAACCCTGGCCCCACCTGCCTGTCCCTCTCCCCGATGTAGCTCCCCACCCACCCGCAACCCTGTCCCACCTGCCCAGTCAAGTGTGCCTGCCTGCAGTGGTCCTGGGCCAGTCTCCCTGCCTACTTGCTCCTTCTGGATAGAATACATTGGGATCTCCCCCAGCCACCCTCCATCGCCCCGCCCCCTGGGGTATTAACAGCTATGACAGGGGGCTGAGGCCTGGTCAGCACCCAGCTCCCCCAGCCCTGTGGCCCTCCAGAGCTCTGCACAAGTTTTTAAGTGGCCCTCCAGCCCAACTAATTGCCCACCCCTGGTCTAGCCAGTGCTGCTAGCAATATAAAGTTAGTTTTGAGATAGATAGCAGCTTATGCAGAGGTGCGTGAGCTGTCATAGCAATGCAGATGTACCATTTCAGTTTAAATAGGCAAGACACAGGGAAAACTAGCCCAGAGGGGTAAAGGGATTTCCCATAAATCCTTAGCAGGTCTCCCAACTCCCAGGAACCAAAGCCTGAAATTACATGGCCTTGCAGTGTCTGACTATCCCTGTTATAGTCCTTGGAGCATTTCATACTTCCCTCCTCTCCCTGCCACCACGTGAGATTTGAGTTTCAAAAGGTGCTCATTTTGTTCAGCAGAAATGTGGGAAATGGGGCCAGGGAAACGGGGAATCTGATTGCTGAATACCTTATCATAACAACAGAAACTCAGAAACAGAGAGAAAAACCCTGATTGATCCTGGGCTTCAGGGAAAACCAGAAACAACCCTGCTCTCCCTACTACTGGTACTGAAAAGCTGGATGCGTGTTAAGATAGCCTCAGACCAAAGGCTGCCCATTGCTGACCCCATGACAATAGAGACGTTTTCTTACAAACCAATTTGTCTCCCATCCCCGATCACATGCTAGTTTCTGGTAAAGGCAGTTATACTCGCTCTCACCCCCAGACGCTACTGCAGACTGTCGGTCATTTCTTTGCAATGAGGAGTCAGGAAACCTATCACAGCAGCTGGAAGGAAGAGGAAAGCCACCACCACGAGACCATGAGCAGTGTGTTTTCTGTTGGACAAGGCTGAGATCTGGTGGGGGAGGGATTAGGCTGCAGTCTCAGCTCTGCTACTGACCCCTTTCTTGGGCAAGCATCTTCACTTCTCTGGGCGTTATTAGTTTCTCCAGCTGTAGAGCAGGGATAACACTGATTTTTGTACAAAGATTGTGTAGTCTACAGCTGAACAGAGATTTGAAACTCTTAACTACAAAGTGGACAGCATTACTAATATAGAAACAAGTAATCATACACCCAGGATGGGGTTTTGCAATGTACTTCTACAGAGGATTCTGCCCGAGCACTCAGTGCAGCTGCAGGAGTGAAACCAAACCCAGCTCTTCATGCCCTGCTTGCAAGGGGAAAAGCACAAAACACAGAGAAAAGGTGACAGGAGTAATAGGGCCAGATGGACAGCAGGGGTATCTGAACAGAAGGCTGATAGATGCTCGGTGTGAAGTGGGGAGAGCGGTAAATCCCCCTGCCCAGAGACAGCAAATGAGGAAATTATGTCTCACTTCTGTGCATGAGGGAAGAATCGAGACATGAGAGCACTGCTGGGGGATCTATCCATCTCCCCGACAGAAGCGGCAGCAATTACAGACAGGGGAGGGATGCATGGATGGGTGACTGATCGGTGAGCGAGGAAAGGGTGACAACACAGCATCTGAAACACACAGACCAATGCTGAAGCGCTTACAAATGTTTTGTACGGCCAAGGGCAAAGATTTCCATTGGATGTGTGGGCCAGGGACCTTCCAGCCACTTCAGAATACCACAGTTTGAGCTACACCTTGTTTGCTTGATTTATTGAAAGGAAGGGAGGATAGCCGTGTTATTAACTGAGACTTGAGGAAGAAATCAGCATAAACTGCTTTGTGCTTTGCATGGAAAGAATTGCTTCTTTTCCTTCTCCTCAATCTGGCCTGTTTAGATTCTCAGGGTGTGGTTTTCTAAAGCACTTAACCAGAGTTAAGGAAGGGTTTTTGAACCCGAAAGCTTGCTTAATAACCATTCTCCAACCATTTGGGTTGGTCTAATAAAAGATATCAAATTCACCCGAGGAACCTTGTCTGCCTACGTCCTTAGACCAACACGGCTACAACCTAAACCCCTTAACCAGAGTTCAGCACTTAACTTCCTCAGGCATGTTTGAAACGTATACACCAAGTTCTTTGCTACAGGGACTGTCTACTAAGCAGCCACAAACACCTGCCACAATGAGACTCAAGTCCAGGCTGAGGCCCTTAGCTGCTACAGGAACAGAAACAAAGATATGACAAACTTATCTATCCTAACTACTACAGGGAAGTAAAGCAAGAAACCGAGCACAGGGCGTGTGCAGCTATTTTATTCTGAAACTGTGGCAGCATGTCAGGGGAAGTTACCCCCGGGTAATCACCATGCAAAGGGAGAAGAAATGACACGGTTACTTGTCCCATGAAAAAATGTTACCAAAAATACCACCACAAAGTCACACTGCAGATAGACAGCATCCATATTTCTCCTTTGGGCCTTTAC
The DNA here is from genome assembly GCF_000455745.1 of Alligator sinensis. Classification (NCBI taxonomy): domain Eukaryota; kingdom Metazoa; phylum Chordata; order Crocodylia; family Alligatoridae; genus Alligator; species Alligator sinensis. Next base: position 281,311 of record NW_005842808.1, on the reverse strand, counting down.
TGGACTCCTTTGCTGCCTCAGACACACAGATGCACAGCGTGCTGTATTTGTTGGAGTTTTCCCTTATAATCAGGTGTTAACCAAAAGCTATGAAGATAAGTACTAGAAGCAGTAGCAAACAGCAGTGAAGAATGCAAACAGATAGGCTCTATGAACAGAAATCTGAGTCTCGCATGGAGACAGCAAGCTTGCTGGGCCCTCAGTACCTGCTTCTTTAATGCCAGGGCAACTTCAAGTTTACTTAGAGACTCCAGGGCTATAAGCACCGCTTTGCTCCAATTGAGGACCTACCCTGTTATTCATGCTGATCCTGAACTGGGTTTATAATAAAATGCAGCCATATTTGGGGTGCAGCACAGATATCTGTGTAAAGGAAGAGGAATTTGGGTCCAAGACAGCTGGGTTAAATATGCTGTTACAGGATTTTCACTCATCTCTGCCGCGCAGACAAACTGGTCCCCAAATGAAACTACATGATGGTTATTTATGTAAGAACCCAAACCTCTGGTTCTTCGAGATCACGTGAGGGGTAAAATGCCAAAAGCTCAATGCACTGAGACTTCTTGCAGCTTTAAAAGTATGTCTGTAGTTGAAGTAAAAGAGTTAATGTTTTGGAACAGACTCCTCTTTCCCGAAAACAATGTCAGAGCCGGTGCAGGAGCTGGGCAACCATGCCTCCAGCTCCCGAAACTAAATAACCGCTTCTGAAGGAACCCCAGCTTCCTGTTTATTGACTTGCTGCTAGATCTGAAGTGACAGCCTGCTCCGACTCCTCTCACACCCCCCCATCTCTTTCATCACGTCCACTTCCTAAGCAGAGAAAAGCTTCATGTTCTTCCTTTTTTGGGTCTGCTGTACAGATTCAACGTTTCTCCACTCTTCCCCACCCCCACTCCCCAACAAAAATTCAGAAAGCAGCCAGACACCACGAGCAGAACAACGCTCACACAGAAAGCACGCTTCTCGTCTTCATGTGCTAGGACAGCGTGGCCTCCTATAACACACGCAGAGAACATTTCCGGTGCCAACAACACAGACCTAAGATCACACAGATACCACGATCTCTGCCAGCAAGAGACCGCGTGAAGAGCTCGACAAACACTGACTCTTAACAAGCAAGGAACTGTTAAGGTAAAAAAAGAAAAAAAAAAACCCCAACCTTTTGAGACATATTTACTTCCCTGCAATAAGATATTATCACCCATTTCTTCAGGACAACTACACCTGTAGGACCCTGCGTTCGATGCCTAAAGCACCAGTTGAAGAGTTTGATCAGCAGATGTAGTATGGCTATAACATCTCAAGTGAAAAATAACACTTCTCTCCTGTCCTCTTGATGCCTTAGGATCACAGAATTTTGAGAGGGAAAACCTCTAAAGTAAAGGAGTCAGTTCCTTTGTCATCTCACCCAAAAGTTGGTTCAATAACTATGTGGATCAGAGCAGCCCCTAGAATGAGACCCCATTTTGCTGAGCAGACAGATTCAACAGTTAAAGCTTTGAATGCATATTTACTTTGACCAGGCAAGGGCCAACATAAGAGAGATGAGCTGGCTAAGGATCCTGGAGGCTGTGGTGCATGCACATTCACAGTATGGTTATATTTCCTGCAGCAGTTCCTTTATTTTCTTAGGTCCTAGCTAAATAAAGTGCCTCCAGTCTAAGGGGAAGATCTGGCAAAGAACCATAATCCTATGTGGGATGGATGAGGATTTAGTACGTGAGGCAGGGTCAGGACTCCCAGATTTCTTAAGACCCAGGAAGACCACCACAAACCCTAGTTAGACCTCCCATTCCCATCAGGCTGGAGAATTTCACCCAGCCATTCCTGTGGCAAGCCTGATGCTCTGCAGGTCAGCCACAAGGTATCTTGACTTAAAGACTCCAAATCACGGAGAATTTGCTAGGTGCCTTGTTAATCTCTTCCAGCCACTCATTAACCCACCTAATCAGAGATGTGAATATTACTTCCAGTTAGAGCTTCACTGGCTACAGCTGGCACAAGTCTGTGCGTGGCTTCAGGTGACCCAATGAGCCCCATTTATTCATTCGAAACAGACAATGTTTAATTAGCATCAGCACCAAGGCATGGCGTGCAAGCTCATTCCTTTTTGCAATGCCCTTCCAAAGCCTTAATCTGTGCATACGGGAGAAATTATGAGGGAGCTCCATAAACAGAGGGCTGGGACGCTGCAGATTTAGCAGCCCTGGTCATAAAACATTGCACGTCGATGGCTTCTAGAGTCACTTTCAGGGCTGACTGAACCAAAATATAAACTCCCCTAAAAATAACTTTTCCCAGATCGTGGCAAACTCCCCTGCACCGCAAAGCCCTGGTGACAGCACAGCTGAAATAGCACCCCCACTCAAACCCAGGCAACATGACAACTACAAAGAGGCATCAGATGCCCTCCGACAACAGTGTCCAGAGGAGACCTGCTTCCCCCCCCCCC